>NC_056738.1:469988740-469996240 GCF_019279795.1 Protopterus annectens | reverse complement strand
GTCTGACTTATGAATAATTGCTAAAAAACACACGCACACACACACACACACACACACACACACACACACACACACACACACACACACACACACACACACACACACACACACACACACACGTGCGTGTGTGTGTGTGTGTGTGTGTGTGTGTGTGTGTGTGTGTGTGTGTGTGTGTGTGTGTGTGTGTGTGTGTGTGACATGCTGTAAAGTAAATGAAGGCGTTTTCCTATAACAGAAGCTTCTACATAAAAAGGAAGAGTGCTAGTCAAGCAATTACACGAGTTAGACAGCAACGAGGTGCTAAATGCTCATTATTAATTTAAGAAAGAGGGTTGCATGGCCAAAGGCATTAAGGAACTCAGCTCCTCATTTTGATATTCAGTACCAAGTACGCAGGAGCTCACCAGCCTCTGCCGAGTGTTTCTCTGTGAGAACCCAGAGGCTCACCCAGCTTTGTTGTTGAATTCCTCTGCCATGACCGGGTTGGAGGCTGGTGAGGATATAGCTTGCAGCACATCCGACGAGGTTTTGCAGGCGTCCTTTTCGGACGTTCAGGGGGAACCACAGTTGATTATTTCTGAAGGGCCTAGGGGTGTTCCACTGATTCTAGTTAGGGAGGAAGTTCCTACTATGGTTATTGAATGCTGCCTGGGGTCAGAGCCTTCTAAGTTTTATAGGCAGGACGTTCCTTTAAAAAAGAAACAAAAAAAACTAAACATGTTTCTCCACCTCCTAGGGATCCACAGAGTGAGTGGCAGGCCTTTACTCAGGGTTGTGTAATGCTTTAATGGCATTACAATCTCCTCAGGTGGTT
The DNA here is from genome assembly GCF_019279795.1 of Protopterus annectens. Taxonomy (NCBI): domain Eukaryota; kingdom Metazoa; phylum Chordata; order Ceratodontiformes; family Protopteridae; genus Protopterus; species Protopterus annectens. Next base: position 469,995,426 of record NC_056738.1, on the reverse strand, counting down.
TCTGATCCTGCTCCCCCTTGGTCCTCTACTCCCCTTACAAGGCCCAGGGAACAGGATTCTTCTGAAGAGGAGTTAGATTCTGATGAGGAATCCCTGACTTATTCTACCCAAATTCCTTCTCCTTTGGATTATGTTTCAGAGGAGGAGGAATCTAATAGTCCTGATAGTCCTTTTGAAGAAATTTCCTTTGGTGACACAACCTGTAGGATGATGGAATTTTTTAAATGGGATTGTGCTCAGGTTTCTGACACTCATAAGAGGCATTATGAGTTGCTACAGATGGAATCTCGAATAAACTTTCTTCTATTCTTCCTGTTTTGTTGGATGCTTTCTCCAGTGCCTCTACAGCTCCTATGTCCAGATATGTCTTTGCTCCACTTTCTCAAGCTCATCAGTTTATTTCTGATCTCCCAGACTCTGGGGGTAAAACTTCTGATTGACTTCATCTAAGGTAGTTCATCATTCTATCAAGTGCAGTTATGATGCAGCAGATGCCTCATCCAGGGCTGCTGCTTTTTCTTTAGTGATGAGGAGGTATTCTTGACTTAGGCTTCAACCTTTACCTGATGATTTTAAGGCTAAGTTGATAGATGCTCCTCTAGATAATAATCTTCTGTTTGGGGAAGCAGTTGCTGGTTTGTTTAAGTCCCTTCAGGATAAGGGGAAGGTCTTACAGGAGCTTAAACATGTGTTTGTTTCTCTTTGTACTGAAATTTCAGATAGACTACCCCAATAAGCCAGACTTTTTTTCACAGGAAATGTCACACTCCTACTAAAGACAAAAAGAGTGGCAAGCGGGCTCCTCCTGGTAGGACCACTCAGACTTCAGGGATTCCGAAGCCTTCTTTTCCTGACAAACCAGGTGCTGTCTATCTGTTTCCTCCCAGCCACATTCCTCTTTCTCTTCACTTTTCTCTTTCTCTCCCTAATTGGCTTCAGATTACTCATGATTCTTGGATTCTAGCTATTATTTGCCAGGGGTACTTCATGGTGTAGAAATCCTATCCTCCTTTTATGGGCATTCCTTAGCCTCCTCAGGAACAACTTCATTTTTCCCCAGAGGTTCTTTGAGATCTTTTGACTCAGGGTACTGCTCAAGAAGTGCCTGTGTCTCAAAGGGGAAAGGGATTTTACTCAAGAATGTTCCTAGTACCCAAAAAAGAGGGTACTTGGAGAGCAATTTTTGACCTTTCTCATCTAAACACTTTTCTGAAGGTGTCCTCATTTCACACATTGCCCCTTCAGACTATGTTTCCTCTATTGCTCCCCCAGGCCTATATGGTGTCCCTGTATCTCAAGGATGCTTATCCCCATATTCTGATCCATCATCTTTTCAGGAAGTTTTTGCATTTCTCTGTTGCTTCCTGGCATTTTCAGCTCTCTGCTTTGCCCTTTGGCCTTTCTGCTGCTCCAAGGGTATTCACCAAATGCCTTGCACCAGTGATTGCTTTCTGCAGACTTCAAAGGATCCAAATATTTCCTTACTTGGACAATATGTCGATTCAGTCTTCTTCTCCATAGATCTTGTTGCAAAATCTTCATTTTGCCATTTCCCTTCTTCAGAGTCTAGAGTTCACAATAAACTTCAAAAAGTCCTCTCTGATGCTCTCTCAGGATCATGTCTTTCTGGGTTGCAGGATTCAGACAGTGCCAATGGCATCCTTACCACCTCCAAAGACATTAACTCTCATTTCCTTCTTTCAAAGTCTTCTTCCTCTGGCTTCCATTACTGCCAGGGAGTCCCTGAGATTCTGGGTATTATGGCATCCACCATCCCAATGCCAAACTGAGCATCAGAATATTTCAGTGGTTTCTGAAGTCAGTGTGGCTTCAACATGCATACCCTCTACACTTTGTAGTTCTTCTTCTTCCTTGTTTCAAGAAGGAACTTCACTGGTGGATTCAGCAGATGTGTCTAAATCCAGGGCTCCCTTTTTATCTCCTTCTTCCCTCTCAGAAAATGTTCACAGACACTTCAAATATGGGATGGGGAGCAGCTTTTGGCTCTCTAAAGGTACAGGGGGTGTGGTCGCCTCTTCAGCAGAAGGAGCACATCAATGTCAAAGAGATGAGGGCTCTTATGCTGGCTCTTTGGGCCTTTCATCCTCTTTTCTCTCCAGGGGAAACAAACAGGGTGGAACAAGATCTTATTTTCTTTGCCGGTTGGCACTTCTGGTATGGGATATTGCTGTTAAGTATCAAGTGACTCTTCAAGTAGTTTACATCCCTTCAGATAAGAACATTGTGGCAGACACTCTGAGCAGGTCCTTAATCCCATGAATGGATGCTTTATAGGGATGTGTTTCTGGACATTGTTCACCAGTAGGGTACTCCTCACGTAGATCTATTTGCCTCCCCTCTTCCACTTCCTCTGTTTTGAGCCAGAGTCCCAGGTCTTCTGGTTTGGAAGGTGGACACCCTCTCTTTTTCTTGGAAGGGGATGTTTCTTTATGCATTTCTACCCCTTCCTCTCATTCCAACAGTCCTGTTCAAAATTCAGTAGGACACTCCATAGTCTTGTTGGTGACTCCCTTTTGGCAGAGACAGCACTGGTTCCCTCTTCTTCTACATTTAACCAAGGGCAATCATCACAAGTTACCACACAGGGTGGATCTACTCACACAAGATAAGGGATCTCTCATCCATCCCCACCTGTCCACCTTCCAGTGACACTGTGAGTGACAGGATTTTGACTCCTCATAGACACCTTTTTTCTGAGGACGTGCTGAAGGTCCTGCAGGAGGCCAGGAAACATACTACTAGGAAATCCTACTTATCCAAATGGAAGAGGTTTTCTGTTTGGTGCCTCTCTTGTAACCTGGACCCACTTACAGTGGATGTTCCTTTGGTTCTCTCTTATTTAAGTGAGTTGCTCAATGCTGGTTTGGCCTATTCTTCTATTAAGGCCAAATTATCAGCTGTCTCTGCTTGTCTGCCTTTATCTCCTCCTTTAGCTTCTAGATTTGATGCTAAGCAATTGCTTAAAGGCATCCTTCACATTAGACTTCCCATTAAGTCTGTTCCTCCTCCCTGGGATCTTAATATTGTTTTGGAGACGTTGACTCTGGCTCCCTTACAACTTTGTTCTTGGAAGACAGCTCTTACTTCTGCCAGATGGGTGTCTGAGTTGCAAACCCTTTTGACTTGTCCTCCTTTTTTGATATCTCATAAGGACAGGGTGTCCTTGCGTACTAATCCTTCTTTTATGCCTAAGGTGGTTAATAACTTGTCACTTAATCTGTCTATTCATTTACCTACATTTTCCCCTCCCTGCAATCTGATAGTGAGAGGGTGCTGTATACTTTGGACGTGCACAGACAATTCAGATTTTATTTGGATAAGACAAAGGCTATTAGAAAATCTAATCAGCTCTTTGTTTCTTTTCATCCTAGATCTTTAGGGTTAGCTGTATCCAAGCAAACTATTTCTTTTTGTTACACTTTTCATGACAAGAGACTTCCTTCTCGGTAAAGACTCATTCTACTAGAGCTGTGGCTTCTTCGGGTGTTTTTTTCAAGGGGTTGGATATTAATTCTATTCTTGAAGCAGCAACCTGGATTTATGTGCATACTTTCACCAAGCACTATAAGCTGGATGATATTTCTATAGCTAGGGCTGGTTTTGTTAGGGCCATTCTTCATGGTTTCCTAGAGGGCTCTACTGCTTCTTCCTCCTCCCAAGTTTCTTCCTGAGTTATGGCACTATTCCATACATAAGGAATACTGCATCAGTGAATGTAAGGACATAGTACAGTTGTATAAAATCTTACCATAACAGTAGATGTCCTTGCCTTCACTGCTGCAGTATTCACTCCCTCCCTCCTTCCCTCTAGTCTTTTTCCTTCCTTGATGTACAGGTTACCCCTTGGGATTCCTTGGACTGGTGTTCCTACTGAGGCAATCAGTTCTGAGGATGCTATGACTGAACGTCACCTTTATGCCCTATGCTATGTGAGAAGCATACGGGGGACGTTCGGCTTACCTTACAGCAACAATAGGCTTTAGTATACTGTCCAGATGTCATGCTTCCACGGCAGAGAACCCCATACATAAGAAATACTGCAGCAGTGAAGGCAAGGACATCTACTGATATGGTAAGATTTTACACAACTGTACTTTTGCAAGAAAATCCTTTTACTTAGCCCAGATAATTGCCAAAGAAATATCATCACGGTCTAAAGAGGTAATCACTAATTTATACTCTGTATTGATCAGCCAGGTACTAAGTACTACACCTCCTTTGGGATGTATCTCTCTAAACATATCAAACAATTAGAAAAACTCCAAAAGCTCCTGATCAAATAGATCACAGACCTAAAATCTATGAGCTACCAAGACAGGTTGGAAACTCTATCGTTTTATTCAGTGCCTTACACAATTCTTAGTAGAGCTCTCTCTGTCTTGCTTACCTTGCTATTAAAGTCGCAATTGCCCTGGCCTTCTTGTTTCTCTTCAAGTCCAGTATTTCCACCAATAATAGAACCATGGATCTAAACCTTCAGAAACAGATAAACAAACTGAAAGATATGTTTATAATCCAGCACCTCTCAAACCTCTGAAATAAACTTCCCCTGCATGTTAAGTATGACTCATTATATTCCTTTAAACATAAGCTAGATAACTGGATGGGTATCCATAAATTTGCTATTGGATTGACTGGTACAGCCCTCATGGAGAACGTATGTGCAGCCAGAGGGAGGGTACTGGCAAGATGTGAATGGTCATAAACCTCAGTGGCCTTGGAATATCTACAGATTTATGAATCTGTGAGAGGAATGACAAGGCTTACCGTTACTTGCCCATTTTTTGGGGAGTAGAAAGGCATGTGCACATGAGGTTTGGCCACCCTTGTTGTTAAACATCTCCATGTGACACCTGAACTCCTACTGGGATTCTACTGTGTTGGCATGGCATGCACTGCAAAAGGTCCATTTGCTTGATAAACCTTTTGATGTGAATGGGAATACTTGGGTTTTACATGCAAAGCTAAACAGTTAACCCAACCCACACTTGATGGCTGTCTTAGTGATGGCCACTCTTGGCCATCTCTTGCTCTAGTGATGGAGAACAAGCGAGCCAGTTGGCCAATAGTGGTCTAATGGTTGTAAGGCATCAGGGACAAAAATAACAACAAAAAAAAATCATATTTCTGCATATATATATATATATATATATATATGTATATATATATATATATATATATAGACACAGCCACATAAAATGGTGTGTACACAAACACACATACACACACACACACACACACCTTATATATATATATATATATATATATATATATATATATATATATATATATATATATATATATATATATATAAAGTCCTAATATATATATATATATATATATCTGTATATATATATATATATCTATATATATAAGTATATATATATGTATATATATATATATATACACACACACACACATATATATATATATATATATATATATATATATATATATATATATATATATATATACATATATACAAAAATATATAAAGATATAGATATTAAAATGAACTTTTGTTCTGTAGCTGGAAATTGCCTTTTCTGTAACTACTAATGGTATAGCTGTCTCTTTTGTGCTTTTTGTCTCTGCTGCCTGACAATCATCAGCTCCCTTTCAACTAATTTATTAATTCATTCTCTCTTCTCCGAGGGCAAAAGTCAGCTGACAGGAACAATATTTTAAGACAGCCATCATGGTTGCCCACATTTGTTTACCCTACCTAGTACTACATTCCCTGCATTCACCTGGCTACACAGATGATAGTGAAAGCAGAATGGGCTGTCCATCCTGGACATTCCTCATTTTGCATGGAGCATTGCTGAAAAGCAACACTGTCCACCAACTTTGCAGCATGGGAAGTGGTTTCTCTGGTCTGCAACTCTCCTCCCCATGACAGAGGCAGATGGCTACACTTCTTTAGTTCCCCCCCGACCTGACTCTTCTGGTGCCAAAGCCACTAATCACATTATGGTCACCTAGGTCATAATCAGTGCTTCATCCCTCTGTGATGTGTTGGCAGGCATAATGGTGTACTTGCCTTTGCTGCGACCCTTAGATTACTGGACCTCTGTGCAATTAGCAGATTATGAAATGCTGACTTGACTTGAGATTTTATGTGTGTTTACTCCTTATGTTCTTTGACTTAAATTATTTTTCTTTGTAAAGATCTTGTAAGCACAGTTAGGAAAATGTTTCATTTCATATTTACCTGCAGCAGAACATATTTTTTAACTGCAATATACTGTTTAAAGACTCTCACTATAAATGTTAAAATGGACATCCTGCCTAGAGACTTGCGTGCTTGAAGTTTTGGTCATTCTTTGGTGCTTTTTCTGGTATCTTAGGCAACAATGATAATTTCTGACTAAAAGGAGACAGGGCTTAAGTTCTTGCCCTTTTACCCCCACAAACACACATATACACATAAAGGAAACATAAACTGTTAGTCCTAAAAAAGCACTTTCAGTGTTTGAGAATACAATATCCTCTCAATATACTTTTGCAAAGACCATTTCCTTCCAAGTGTTGCCTTGAATTGATGAGTTAAGCTTGTTTTATTAAGCATCTTTTACATCCCATTGGTTCAATCATCTCCAATCATTACTTTACACCATCATGCATCAAAGGCAGATTTTCATCATGAAGAATGACATCTTTAA
>NC_056738.1:469883740-469983740 GCF_019279795.1 Protopterus annectens | reverse complement strand
TATACCTTTTAATGTCTTCACTGAGCTTAATCTCTACTTGCACAGGCAGTCAGCACTGTACTACAGAGACATCTGTGGATAACGTTTCATTACAGACAGCACTGTACTACAGAGACATCTGTGGATAATGTTTCATTACAGACAGACAGCACTGTACTACAGAGACATCTGTGGATAATGTTTCATTACAGACAGACAGCACTGTACTACAGACACATCTTTGGATAATGTTTCATTACAGACAGACGGCACTGTACTACAGAGACATCTGTGGATAATGTTTTATTACAGACAGACACCACTGTACTACAGAGACATCTGTGGATAATGTTTCATTACAGACAGACAGCACTGTACTACAGAGACATCTGTGGATAATGTTTCATTACAGACAGACAGCACTGTACTACAGGGGGTAGTCAGGGCGTCTGTGGGTAGTGTTTCATTACACAGACAAACAGCACTGTACTACAGGGACATCTGTGGATAATGTTTCATTACAGACAGACAGCACTGTACTACAGGGGTAGTCAGGGCGTCTGTGGGTAGTGTTCCATTACACAGACAGAGAGCACTGTACTACAGGGACATCTGTGGATAATGTTTCATTACAGACAGACAGCACTGTACTACAGAGACATCTGTGGATAATGTTTCATTACAGACAGACACCACTGTACTACAGGGACATCTGTGGATAATGTTTCATTACAGACAGACAGCACTGTACTACAGGGACTTCTGTGAATAATGTTTCATTACAGACAGACACCACTGTACTACAGAGTGGTACTCAGGGCGTCTGTGGGTAGTGTTCCATTACACAGACAGACAGCACTGTACTACAGAGTGGTACTCCGGGTGTCTGTGGGTAGTGTTTCATTACACAGACAGACAGCACTGTACTACAGAGTGGTACGCAGGGCATCTGTGGGTAGTGTTCCATTACACAGACAGACAGCACTGTACTACATCCATCTAATATCCAGATAGATAGCACTTCTTCTTCTTCTTCTTTTGGCTTTTCCTGGTTAGGGGTCGCCACAGCGGATCACCTTTATGCACATGATTGGCAGTGGAGTTTTACGGCGTCAAGTTGCCAGCCCAGTACCCGACCTTCCACAGAAGGCACACACATGCACACACTCACAACTAGGGCGAATTTAAAGTTTCCAATCCACCTACATCATGTCTTTGGGATGTGGGAGGGAACCGGAGCACCCGGAGGAAACCCACATGACCACAGGGAGGACATGCAGACTCCACACAGAAGGCACCCCAGCCAAGGATCGAACCGGAGAACCTCTTGCTGTGAGGTGGCAATGCTAACCACTGCACCACTGCAGCTGCCCCCCAGATAGATAGATAGCACTGTGTGTCACTAATGGTGCTTGTAGGTAATGCTGCATTACACAAAGTGGTTTCATGGCTCAGTATGGGCAGCAGAGCAATGCAAATGGTCACCCAGATTTCAGGTTATACTGCATTACACAGATTCATATATAATTTACGGCCACTTATTCTTAAAAGCATTCACTCCACGCTAGCAACCTCTCTCAGGCTTTACCTACTTTCTCAAGGAAGGCCATACCAGTCAGTCCCAAAGTAAATTGCTGACACCCTTCCAGTCATTTAGATTATTTTTAAAGGAAGATAGCAAGTTGCATTGCTTAACATGCAGGTGAAGTTTATTCTAGAGGTTTGGAAGGTACTGAGTTATGTCTCTCTATTGTCTTTTATTTACCTGTTAATGAAGATTTAGGATCCTGGTTCTACTATTCCTGGAGATATCACAGGTGTGGAGATAGAGGGGGTCCAGGAGAATCAGATCTCTAATGGTTCTGTTACTGAGACAGAGATCTCCCCTCAAAAGTCTGTAAAGACACTGAATAAAGAGATAGAGCTTCCAGACTCTCTTAGTAGCTCAGGGTTTGTAGCAGGTAGGCACTGTGACACGCCCCATATTAGAAGGTAGGCATTGTCACATGCCCCATATTAGAAGGTAGGCACTGTGACACACCCCATATGCCTTCATGCTTAAGTCAGTACAACATTAGTGCAGCTTCCAAGCACTGATGAATAAGGTACAAGAACACATCAGTGGGAAATGTGTTCCATGTACTCCACAGGCCCTGAAATACTGAAGTGATCCACCCCTGAACTGTTGCTTAACTGGAGCAAAGGTTGAAAGAGGCTTGCAAAGCCCACTAGATGGTAAAGTTCCAGTTAGAAATCTGTAGCTGTTTGGTTCACAGGGTGGGGGATGTGAGTCACAAAACTCGGGCAATAATATATTGCACTGGGTGAAAAACAGCTTGGACCTCAAAGATACACTCCAAGATGTGTAAATACTATAAAACAAAGCTAAGCACTCCAATGTATTTTAAACCTTGCAAAGAATAAATTTCCTGTTAGAAACAGTTAAAACCTATTTGACAACTTTGACAGCTAGACCTAACAAGTCAAGTGCAAAACACTTACATGTATCACTTTAAAAGATCTATGACTATGTAAGTTTAGGTCAGCAAGACAGAATACAGAAACACCGCTAAAATGATTTGCATACAATTTGGCTGTACATTTCTACTGGCAAAAATACATTAAAATAAAGCTGTCACTAGACAGGATTTGTGTTCTGGCCTGAAGTACTTTGAGCTAACAAATGACCAACATAACCTGGTGAGCAATAATGTGGCAATGTCACTAAAGACAAAATTTAAACTGGAAGAGGCTGCTGAATGCCTTGATGCATGCATTTCAGGGCCTGCTTTACACTGACAGAATACATTTAATTATAAGCTGATTATAACAAAATGTCTAAATCAATCATCAGTAATCACTTAGTAATTTCAGTTCAGACTAAACACCCATAAAATGGTCTAAGATTCATTTTCAGTTCTATTACTTCACAGAAACTCTCACCCTCTAAGCATGGTTTCAATATAGACAGTAGAGCCCATAAAGATGCCTTTCGCAGCACAAAGAGCACTAGAGTTGCCAACTGGTAATGAGTGATTTAAAACCATTAATTTTTACTATGATTAGTTAGACAGTTTTGCCGTTAAAAGTACTCTGCCTTGGAATATGACATAGTTAAGTAACAATTGCACTGCATCAGAGCATCAGACCTCTCTATTACAACTGTTCTGTAAGTCCATGGCTTTCCACTGTTCACTACCTTTGCAAGTAGTTCTGTGACTTTTCATGGTTGTTTTATTTCCTGCATATCATTTATATGCAAATTAGACTGTAGTCACCCTGAAGCAACCCTTTAAGCTTGACTGATACATCTCAAGGTCAGTTCTCTTTACAAAAAGCTCATTAAAAAATCAGTAAATGCCTGCTAGGTAAATGCCACTTCCAGTTCTGTTTTATGTCAGCAACTTCATACTTAATGATACAATACAACCATGTCATATGACATCTATAAAAAATATCATGATCACCATATCACTTGTACTGGTACCAACCAGAATACCAATAACTCTCTCACGCTTGATTCCACACTCAGGGGAAATGCATCTCCTGCCAGCATGCATACCTCTCAACTTCTTAGTGCAAGAAATCTGGACAAAGGTCCAAAATCATGGACATATTTTAAAAACTGCTCGTATAAAGTTAGAAAGTTGATAGAGTAACAGGTTTTGCATTAGCATGTATCTTCTGAATAATACAAAGTCTAAAACTCAAATGTCTGCAATTATTTAGTGACTTCAATCCTTAACTTCTTCTTCTTTCAGCTTTTCCCAGTTAGGGGTCGCCACAGCGGATCACCATCCGCTCATGATTGGCAGTGGAGTTTTACGGTCTCGAACCTTCCACAGAAGGCACACACATACAAACACTCACACCTAGGGCCAATTTAGTGTGTCCAATCCACCTACAGCATGTCTTTGGGATGTGGGAGGAAACCGGAGCACCCGGAGGAAACCCACACAACCACAGGGAGGACATGCAGACTCTGCACAGAAGGCACCCCAGCCGAGGAATGAACCGGAGAACCTCTTGCTGTGAGGCGGCAATGCTAACCGCTGCACCACCGTGGCCGCCCTGACTTCAATCCTTAACTATTTGCCAGAAACCCACAAATCTTATGAGGAAAAGACCCAACCTACGAGGTAAAAATCTGGACATTCTGTAAAATTCTGTACAGCTCAGAGGTATGTCAGCATGTATTACTGTGCCACATCAGGTCACGGGAGTGAACCTAGCCCCTATTCCATTTAGTTTGATCCTACTCACTGAGCAGTCACAGCTTGCATGATAGGAAATAAACACAACATGAAAGCACATAATACAATTATAAACTTGACTAACAAGAAAATTCATATGAAGCTGTTGGATGTAGAGGTTGTCAAAAGCGCAGAGAGGAAGAGAAGAAAATAAGCACCTACTGAAGAAGGCTTCTTCATGATGAGTTAATATGTGTGCCTGTATCAGTTATATCTGACTATAAAAGCCTTCTGCAGTAGGTAACTGCTGGCACGTACAACAAGCAATGAAAAATAACCTCCAAAACAAAGGAAACAGAGGAAGAGCCAGGCAAGCACGTGGAAGTCAGAGTCTTGTAGCAACAAAGTACCAAAGGAGGCTTGGCTCTTGGAAACATGGTCCAAGCAATAATGTTTAGTGAAGTTGTGAAATGATGACCAGATGGACATGGCACAGACTTCCACAAAGGAGAGATCTTTGAAGCAGACACTGGAAATACCTACATCACTGCTGGACTGGATTCTGGCAGCAGATTTTACAAAACAAAGTTATGTGCCTTGATGAGAGCAAACAATAGAGTTAGCAATCCATTATGAAAGTGTTTTATCTAGTACAGGTGTGTTTCTCCTAGGATTAAAGGAAATTAGCAGCTCTTCCCTCTTTTTGAACTCATGCATATTCTTCAGGTAAAATCTGAGCTGGAGTTAAACAGTCCCAAAATCTTTACCTCCATCTAATAAATCAGCATTTGAAAACAAATATTTATTTATTTATTTTATTTTATTTTACATTTGTTGACCGGGCTAGTCTAACTGGATATATGTCCATTTTCAGTAGAGGCCTGGGGAGAAAAGCTCCAGCATAAACAGTTAAAACGTTAACAATTTATAAAAAGGACATGTATATTAAAATTACAGTACAGAGATAGCATTGTTTATATGAATAAATATAATACAAATTATGGATTATAGACAATATACAAAGGTTTGCTAGGGGAAAAGTAAAGAACAATTATTAGATCACAAAAGCAGAGCAGGTATAAAGAGAAAAAGAGTTGGGTTGTATGCTTAGGTTAGTGTGTGGTGATGGGATTTGAGCAGGAGGGGCATGGAATTTCAGTCTGGGTTAGAACAAGGACAGAGCCACTGGGCTTTAAGATGTTCTTTGGTATGTTTTTTGATATTGGTTTAGTCATGCCTGTACAACTTCATAAACACAGTATTCATCACAGATATATTTATATTGTGATCTCTTCCAAGTTCATCCTTTAAATCATATGAAAGATATCATTAATTCTAGATAAACCACCAGGTTTATATATTAGCATTGTATCACATGCACATTAGCTGACTAAATTTTCATTACAGCAAGAAAATTCTAATGCTATTCCTCCATCCTATAGCAATAAATTGTTCCAGATAAAAGTTTTATTTGATACTTCAACCCAATTTGCCAAATCCTCTCCAAATGTCCAATGGGATACTCTCTCTTGCAATATTTCTTCACTCACAGTGCAAACATAGTGGTGCAATACATTTTAGCACAGTAGATTTTACATTTATGTCACAGCAATGTGTCCAAAACTTTCTTCTCTCCGTTCCTAAGGCTTTGAACATTTACTGAAAATAATCCTAAAGGAATATAAGACAGTTAAATGCACATTCTCAGAGAACCTCTGCTACACTATCACCTGCAGTACCAACAGTTTGCAAAAAAAAAAAAAAAAAATTCTATATCTTGTGGAACAAAACTCCCAACATTCACCATACAGACGGCTTGTCCTCCCTTCACTACCCTGGCACTATAAAAGTAACTCCAAGCCACATGTCCAAGAGAGAGAAATACCCATAACATATCAAAGTTCACTAACAAATGATATTACTGTTATATGGTATTTCTTTTTTGTCTTGGTTTTTGATAGGTTGGTTTCTGATTTAATGTTTTCCAAAAAGAAATATCTCTTTAAGGGATATTTATAGACTGTTGAATGATTCATTTCTAACAAAGTGTTTACTGAAAATAAATACTACCTCATAATGGGATCTAAAATATCCTACCAGGTATCTGACCCCTGCTAAACTATATATAATTAAACATTACTAAGAAAACACAAAAAATAAATATCTGTGAGAACAAGATAACACTGTGAGTGGCCATCAGGTTAATGTGCTTCTTTTGCTCTCAGGACCACCTGCACTGTACCTTCAACTACATGAAAATGGCTTTCCCATTCACAGTCTGATGCATGACTAATTAGCAGCTGCTTCAGCTCTGGTGGGGTAAAATAATGCTCTGGGTTACTGATGTGCTGCATCCATCATTCAAACTCTTTGATTATGACTGTAGTCACAGAGAAGACATACAGGTTACTTATGCTTGTCACAAATGCAGTTTAGATCCCACTGGATCTTCTTCACTTGTAACCTATCAAGGATACCCACACCTCTAGGTTAGTGGCAACTCATGAAGCATCGGAGACCATCCAGGTGCAGCTAACCATAGGCAAACTGCTATACAACTGGTTGCATGTTACAGACCACCCTCCCAGTCTCAAGAACCCCACTCAGCCTTCCTGAAGACATTGGAAGATATGAATGTCTCACCAAATACCATCATATTGGGAGACTTCAACTACCCTAACATAGACTGGGTGACTATTCTAGCCCTAACACCCTAGCTCAAAGGTTCCTGGAATTCATAAACTCAAATGCAATGGAACAGCTAGTCACCTCTCCCACAAGGGGGGATAATATACTAGACCTGATCATCACAAACATGGGGACAAAATGCTCCACACCGGAGTATTGCCCTCACTGGTGAGATCTGACCACAAACTAATCACCCTGGATATACATTTACCACCTCCACCCCCAGCACAAAAGACTACAGTGAGAAACTTCTCAAAAGCTGACTTTACACTTCTCAAGACTGAGATGGTATCATTTAAGCCCTCAGGGCCAATGGAAACCACATCCCACAATGCTGAATCCTACACAAATGCTTTCTACGGACATCTCCAAGAATGCATGGATCATGCAATCCCAAATAAAACCAAGACCCTCTCCACCAAAGGAAAGCAACCTGTCTGGTGGACCCCAGCCATAAACAAATTGTATAACAAAAGAAGGAAGCTACTGCAAGACAGAGCAAAATCCCATAAAGGGAAGGCATCTCTGATCAGCACTAGTAGAAATCTATGTTCTCTCATAAAAATATCCAAGGCCAACTTTGAGAGAAAAATCGTGAAGGACACTAAAGATAACCACAAGGCATTCTTCAGTTATGTTAGAAACCTGGGCGGAAACACTCAGATATGCTCAGAGTTAGTACACAACGACAAAAAATTTACCGAACCCACAGATATTGCCAACATTCTGGCAGACAGATTCAGTGCAAATTTCTCCCCTCCCTCACCTCCAAAAGAAGAAATACTCATCCCAGCTGAATGTAACCTCCCTGTCATCTCTGATGTCCAGGTGAGAACTGCCCTCAACAAAGCAAAAAACACAGCATCTATGGGACCTGATGGTATCCCCGGCTGCGTGATACGTGAACTCCAAGAGGAGCTAAACCCGCATATAAAAATGTTATTTAACCTTAGCCTTACTACAGGATATGTACCTGAACACTGGCGTACAGCAACAGTGGTACCACTCCACAAGGGAGGCTCCACTACAGACCCTGGGAACTACCGCCCCATAAGCTTGACCAGCCTGGTTTGCAAAGCTATGGAAAGAATTATTATGGAACTCATAGACAACAACATTGGGGACCTACAGACACTTGATCCCACCAAGTTCGGCTTTGTAAAAGGCAGATCCTGCCTTTTGAACCTGGTTGACTTTTTCAAAACAGTCACTAGAGCCATTGATGAGGGCAAGGCAGTCCATACAGCCTACCTGGACTTGGCTAAAGCCTTCAACACAATACCCCACTCGGGGATCATAGAAAAGCTAAACAGCTTAAAAGTAAATCCATATGTCACAAGATGGGTTGCAAACTGGCTAAAGAACAAAACCCATAAAGTCAAGATTGCGGGAGCCATGTCAGACTCAAAGCCAGTCACAAGTGGTGTTCCACAGGGCTCTGTCCTGGGACCCCTCTTGTTCGGCATTTACTTCTCAGATGTAAAAGCAAACATGGGAGGGTTGTGGCTGACAAAGTTCGCAGATGACTGCAAACTAGGCGCCATAGTCGATACACCAGCTGACACATCCATCCTACAGAAAGGCCTCACCGAAATGGACAACTGGTGCTGGAATCACGGCCTTAAACTGAATGCCAAGAAATGTATAGTCATCCCCTTTGGGAAAAACAAAATACCCATAAATTATCACATAGACAGTAACCCACTGAGTACCGAAAAAGTAATCAGAGACCTGGGGACCCAAGTTGATAGTGACCTCTCATTTGACACCCACGTTGCCAAAGTGGTTAGAAAGACTTTCTACCTTGCCTACCTTATCATGAAGGGGTTCACATCCAGATCAAAGGAGGTCATCGTGCCCCTGTACTCCTCCCTTATCAGGCCCATGATTGAGTACAATGCCCCATTTGGTATGTACCTCACCCGGCACTTACAACAGCTGGAGAGACCCCAGAAGTACCTCACCAAGAGGATCAAGGGTTTCCAACATATGTCATATGCTGCCAGGCTAAAGAAACTCCAGCTCTATTCAGTAGCATACCGCCTGCTCAGAGGTGATCTGTACCTGACATACAAGGCCATGTCCAACCAGGAATTGATGGACATGCTCCACCTCAAAAAATCAAAATCCATAAGAACCACGAGAGCCAAAGATTTAAACCTCAGTACAAACATGAATAGAACATGCTGGAGGGACAGATTCATAACTCAGAGGCTTCCCATACTCTGGAACAAAATCCCAGTCCATGTTAGGCAGAGCCCCTCACTGACTCTCTTCAAGAGAAATCTTGATGAGTGGATGGGAGATCGTAGGTTTACCCCGGGGGTCACCCCTGTATCGCTACTTAACAGAGGCACAGTAAACTGATTTTAATAAGTAAGGGGGTCTTCAATGTGTCACTACTAGACAAAGGCACAGTATTCTAAATTTACTCTATACACCTTAGTACCACTACATGGGGTGGCGAAAGCCACAACTCTAGGGCTAGGCTTGCAAATGCCTCAGGGCAGATAGCCTAGTACTAAACTATGAAACTATGAGATCATTGGGATGGACAAGGACACAGTCCAGAGCTTTGAGAAAGGTCCCTGTTGATAGCTGAAATCACTGAGACAAGAAGGTTCCTATATCCAGAATCCTGTTGTAAGATAAAGAAACATTTTATGCCCTTGTGTCAGGCGTGGCATCCACAAATTACTTCATCCACATGTGTCGAAGGCCACCAAGTTATGTAAACAGGGAAACATGAGGCATAGGATTGTCTGGATTTGCTATAAGAAGTGATCCTAAAGGAGTAATTCATTTTTCTAAGGATTATGCAACCCTCCATTCAATCTGGTGTGGGTTAGTACTGGAGCCATACCCTTTGTGGTGATGCTGGGCACAATGAAGAGACCAAAGGTCAAGGAGACAAACTCTGACAATGTAAATGCTCAACTTTGAAGCCAAGAAACTGATGGCGTGCCTTGTGAAATGGTACATGCTAGTATGGCATTCTTCATTTTAAGGATAACTGGAAAGGCATCCTTTATCAAAAGGCAGTGAAGATTTTGCAGAACAAGAAACTTTTTTATTGCATTTACTTGTATTAGTTGGACAAATCAAGTACAAGTCTCCAGAAGACCTCCTTTGGTATCAGAAATAGTTTGGAGAAAGAATCTTTCCCCTTTCCAGAGATGAAACTCCCTCTGTTGCCTTTTAAGTCTCTAATTGTCCAAACATGACTAGTGCATGCAGCAAATGATTCTTTGAAAAAGGGGGCATACTCAGGGAGGAAGGGAACTAAGCAGACTCTTTAGAATAGCCAGTAGCCACCCTCTCCCTCATCCAAAGTCAGGAGCAGCCACTGTTCTTGAAAGGCAATCATTCTATACATATCCTGAATGAGGAAACTGGGTAGCAGGAATGGGGGACAATTACAGCTGAACACTTACATTTTTATTGGACAGAGGATATATGCTCCCAAACTTACAATTCTCCCGCAATTTAGACTGGATGCTCTTTTTTAACACCTTTACTGAATTATCGCTTACAACATAGGGAAACATACAATTATATAAAAGAAAACAGACTACAATAACATGTTCCTAATTACAAACTTTATGTATCATATACATTATTTTGTATAATTCACATCAATCCAACATTATATAAACTGCTCAATTCCTGCCTTCCGTTAAACCTCACACCTCATCTAAAACACTATTCTGCATGTATTGTTCCCACAACTTCCATTTTTTATGTAATTTGCTCCTACCCTTTTCTAGAGATCCCACTTCCAGTTATTTCTCTTGTTACAATATTCAGTACTTCAAATACAGTTGGTTTAGACTCTGAGTTCTGGTTTTTAGTAATTGTTGTTTTTTGGCATCCACTAGAATAAAAATTAATAAGGCCTTCCTATGTCTAGGCAATTCAAATACTGTATCCCAGCTCAAAAAAATAAGTTCCTTAGTTACACCCATTTGCTCACCCAATATTTCTGACAGAGTACTCTGCAGGGAATTTTTAAAATATGTCAGCTCATTACACTCCCATAGCATAAGTTCCCAGTTACCTCTTTCTTCTCCATCACACCTCCAGCAATTGCATCTACCTGAGGAAAAAATCCTGGAAGTCTGCTTGATGTAAATCTCCCTCTGCTCTGCAAACAAATCCAAACAAAAATCTTCCAGATTTTGTTGCATCTTTGGGAGCCAAATATATATCCTCCCATTGTTTTCTTCTGAATTTCTTATCCAATCTCTCTTCCCAATCTTTTCTAACCTCCTCTGATTGATTCCTATAGTTATCATGCAATGTTTTATATGCCCGAATAATTAACCCTTTTTTAACAGCAGCTTCTATTTTGGATTCAACTAAAAACTCTACCAGTGCGGATCTTTCACTAATGGATTCCCCTCCCCTTTCTTTTTGTCTATATCAATCTGTTAGGCAAGGCATTCTCTAGTCTGCAGTCTAAATCTCTTTTTGGCCTCCTTCCATTCTATTACCTTTCCCTCTCTAATTCTTTGTTCCCAGTACCTTGGTTCATTTACTAGTTTCCTACAGTAAATTCCAGTGTCCTCTTGCTTATTCTCTGTACCCCTAATTGCAGCCATCCCTGTTGGCAGAATTTCCAGTCTTCATTCCATTGTTGGCTTAGTTCTTGGAATACTTTCTGCTACTTTACAAATATAATATTCTGCATGACTGTTGTTAAGGATCTTTAGCCAAAATCTTACTATCTTCTTAACTATTCAGTTCCCCCGTGGCATCATCATCATCTCTTTCCACTTTGAGTTGTAACTTTCTGCTTGCGTTATGTATAACAGCCTTAACTGTGTAGCTCTAAAATATCCCTTTTAATCAGGTAATCCCAAACCACCTTGTTCTATTGGAAGGATCAGCTTATCCCACTTGACCCTTGCCCTCTTCCCCTCCCTGATAAAATCCTTCAACTCTTTATTAACTGCTGCCCACAACTTCTCCTCTGGTTGATAAAAATATGTCTGCCATGTACATAAATTAAAGGGACTAAAAACATTTTCACTGCTTTTATCTTCCTATCCATATTCATAAACAAGAGCTTCCAGTTTCTCAGTTTTGTATTATCTTTTGTTTAGCTTTCTCCCACATATTCTTAGCTTCTACAACAGAATTCTTTTTAACCCATACTGCTAAGTATTTCATTTTACTATATCCCCATACATATGAGTTTTACTGAACCAATTTCTTTATGAGTACATAGTTTACAGCTTTAGCCTTTGTTTTGTCTTCATTAATTTTATATCCAGAATAGACTTGAAACTGTCTCACAATGTTTCACAACATTTAGATGTCTTTTTCTGGTTTTACTCAGTACAAAATAATACTGTCTGCAAATAAAGCCAACTTTTCTTGATCATCCTATCAATTATATCCTTGACTTTCTGATACTTTCTTTGCCAATGGCCCTAAATATAAACAAAGGATGCAGGGGAAAGAGGACACCCCTGCCTGGTTCCTCTGCTCAGACAAAACTTATCAGACAGGAACCCTCCCACTTTAATTTTTACCTCCAATCCCTCATATATCCTCCTAATTATCCTTATTAATCTGTCAAATGCTTTCCCTGCATCAAGACACACCAACAGCAATGATATGTTCATACATTTCTCCTTCTTTCTGGATCAGCATCACCTCTTCTTGTTCTGTGAGATTCCCCTTATTCTGCAATACTTTAACCTTTGTCAGCCCCTATAAATAATTCCTGTTACTTCTTAACCATATCTCTTTCTTTTATTGCTACCCCAGTTAAACTCCACTTTCATTTTATCCCAGTCACTAGCTATAATTGCTGAAGAAATTTATATCTTCCCTAATATCTCTCAAATAATTTCTACTACCCATTCCTTAAATTCCTCTCTTTTTAGCAGAAAGGTAGGGAGGTACCATTGTCTTATTTTGACTTCAATTACCCATGCATTTTTATCTTACTTGTTATTGGTGCATGATCTGAAGTAGCTACTGGATGTGTGTCAAAGCTTTCAATTAAATGCACATATTCCTGTGAAATTTAATGTCTGTCTCGTCTAGCCCAGTTATTGTTCCCTGGAGAATAATGGGTCTATATTAGATGAATGGATGCTTAAAATGTCGAGTACGACATGCTCAACAGCTTTTAAGCAAAAGTTCATCTAAGCGAAACCCCATAATGTTGAAACAAAGAGTTTCAAAAAGTTATAGCTGGCCAGCTGTCAGGAAGCCAATGGCTGATGGCTAAATTGTACTGTACACCATTAAACCCCCCCAATAAAAAACAAAAAACGAAAACAAAAACAAATCAACAAACAAAATAAAGTGAGGGACTTCGCCCCCACACCCCCCAACATGGGAGGCTGTGCCCCCACACCCTCCCTACTTAAATATACCAACTCTGAGATCGCACCACAGTGGAGGACTGTCATAACATTACACAGGGTGAACGACGAGACCGCACCATAGTGGAGGACTCTAAGAACAGCTAGACAAGGTGAATGTTCTGACAAGGTGAATGTTCTGACGTCAGCCATTGGCTTCCTGATGGTTGGCCAACTGTAAGTTTTCAAAACTCCTTGTTTCTACATTCTTAGGTTTCACCTAGATCAACGTTTGCTTAAAAGCTGTCGAGCATGTCCTACTCTACATTTTAAGTGTTCGTTCATCTAATAGGTAACCAGAATAATATGTAAATGCTCTCTGTGGCACTACTACTGTATGTATATCTTCCATACCAAATATTTTCACAACTTTCTTCCAAAATCTACCCTCTCTTGTAATATTTTCCCTTTTAGGTCCCCCAGATACACCATCACAGATGCAAATCAAGTTCTAATACCCACTTATAAGCAATTTACCTACTGAAAACTGTTTTTTATCTCCCAAAATTTTCTGAAAGCTACATAATAGCAGTTTTAGGTGGAATATAAATTCATGATAGCATAACCCTCCTCCTCCCTTGCCAATAACCCCTTACTACCACATCTCCACCATTATTACCTTTTTTCCTCTTCTATCACTATTGTAGCTCCTCTAGCAATTAGTGTAAGTACTCTCCCTTTCTATTGTCCCTGATAGTCTGCTGAATATCCATATTGAAATCCTTTTTTTCTCAAATTTATAGCCTTACTTCTTTCCAAATGTGTCTCCTGTAGCACAGCTATTTGCAATCTGCATTGCTTAATATAATTCAATACTCTTACCTTTTTGTCTATACCTGTGAGGCCATTTGCACCCCAAAATAATATAGATGGTGTAGCCATTATGATAAGAAGTGATTATACCCACCTGTTATATATGACAGCTTTATTAAATGTCTGTTTCCACCTTTTGTGTTATGTGCACCCAGCAGCTCCATCTTTTATACAGTTGTTACTTGTCATCTCCACTTGAATCAATGTCACATTTTACAAGACTTTTTTGTTATAATGAAAACCCACAAAAAAAAAACTATGTCTATAGGGACAATTGTCTCAAATTAACAGCTGCACCCGCAGGTATTACCTAACCTAAAGTTAAGGTTATCCATGCAAAGGTGCAGAGCACAGCCAATGCTCCTACTTAAACTAATTTCTGTGTGTTCTTGTCTTATCTTTATGCCCTTCTCAGATGTAAACAACAGCTTGTATGCTTTCAGAAAATATTAGCTTTTAGCCTTAAGAAAAGGTTCAATGGCTATCTTTAAATAACGCTAAATTAATTATACATGATTCTAGTCAATGCATTGATGTATTTATGTACCAGGAAAGCTACTCTCTTATTCATATCCAATAATTTCAAACATTGTTTTTTACTAAGCTGCTTGTCTCAGCAAATAATGTCCTGAACTTTCAAAATTTATTGCTTTTGCTTACAGTCAGCTTGTCTCCATGGAAACATAAGAACAGAATGTACAGCTGCCCTCAGATGCAGACTTCTCGACTTAACACTGAACATTTATTTGCTAAAGGAAAACTTTTCATTATATTCACAATGTTCTCTTATTTTTAAAACCCACTTGCTTACACAACAAAATTGTTATTAGATTAGGCCAAGGGTATTAATTCAGACATTCATATATGCAAAACTAAGAAAAAACATCTTAACTCTAAATGTATTATAACCAATGCACTTTTACACTCTTCCCCCACCCCAACTGCCCAAGATTGCAGCATAATAACTTAAACATGATTTTGTACAGCCTCTCTTCTGTTTTTACATTATAATGCCTACATTTCTTAAAAGTAAAAAAGAAAAAGTACTTGTTTACTGTAGTATCTTTATTTCATACAACAATCACTGAAAATGCTTCATTATAGAACATGGAATTTATATCATGGAATCTTTTATACAAATACTGTTAAGAACAATTGTTTTACTTACAATTACTTTCTTTTTTTCCTTTTAGTCTCCCACCAAACATTAATGACTTGAAGTTGGGTATATGCTTCTCAGTCACCCCAAGTTTAACAAACTCAGCAAAAGTCCATTCTTTCTGACCCACTTTTTCCTGTAAAGCCATATGTCAGAGATGTCATCAGTGCTCTATAATCTCACATTTACTCACTAACTGCAATGTTGATGATCTTCTTCCTGTTCATCACTCTCTCCCAACTCCAGAATCCAGTTTAAGTCCAAGTTACTTGCGATTCTTCTAGTCAACTCTTGTGATTTTTCTGTCTCTCAAGCATTTTCCTTTGGAACATTGGGAAACTGGGAAAGCTTGCAAAGTGTCTTTATGTGCTGTATTATTATAAGAAGCAGAGTGCCTTTCTGTTCAATATCTCACAAACTTTTCTATTTCCTCCTTAGATTGCTCTGCATCAAAAAATTACTTTGATCCTCCAGGAAAAAAAATATTATGAAGATAACTGGATACAACAACTTGAATCTCATGTCTGCTTCTCAACAGTCCCTGATTCCTGGGAAAAACTTGCTACTCTTCTGCCTGGTGTACAGTGAATAATCATTTTCCATAAACACTGTACTGTCTCCAGTTCTTAACACTTTGCCCTTCTGTCACTGTTTTGTCAGGATCAACTTTTTCTGCTGGTATGATTGTATCTTTACTAACACAGGACTTGGCTGCTTTCTCGTGTCCAGGTTTTGAGCATACACAATATGTGCCTTTTCAATTAACAAATCCTGATATGGATTCTCCAGTCCTGATATGGATCTCCAGTACAGTTGCTTATCTGTGTTTTCATAAAATTATTACAGTCTGTCCCTACCAGTTTCTCTGGTACAGCAGAAAATCTCAAGTATTCTCTGCATGTTCTGTCCTCTAATTCTACCATTTTTTGAAACAGATCTCCTTGAACAGCCTTATACTCAGCCAGCCTTTTCTTCATTTTTGACCTCAGATTTTTGAAGTTTTATCAGATTTTATTTTTTCCTCTATATTACTGGAAGCCATCTCTTGCACTAAAGCTGGAGCTTGAACTGCTTTCTGCTGAACAGCTGTAGCATTCTTCCCAGTCAGTTTTTACTCTTCACCTTTTCTATCTGATTTTCTTTCCATCTCTCTAAGTTTCTTCTTTGCTCACATCCAGGCAGTGTACTAAAACTGGCAGCATTACTAGCCCTTATACCTCAGTTTCTTTTTCACAATGGAAGAGTTGAAATTAAGCTGTTGATCAGTGTGCAGCCATCGTGAAAATGTGGACTGGCTGCTCTTATCTTTCTGAGACTGCTGCTTTGTCAAGCTACCTGCCTGTTCTGCTTATGCTTTGAAGTCTGTACAATGGCCAAGCCTTGGAGAGATAATTCCTGGAACACCTAAGAAGGAAGAAGTGAAAAAATCCTTTACCAACTCATGATCTACCTTTCTTCTTCCCCAATTCTCTATATATTTCCTGAAAAGGAGCTCCAAGCAGGTTATATTTGTCTCTGGGCAGCACTAAGAAGATGGCCATTAGCATCTTGCCGATAGAGCTCCATGTTTGAGTGGGTATGCCTACACATGACTGTGCCTGTGGCAGTTGCCCTAGACCATGCATTCCCTGTACTGTACTACCATCTGCTTAATAGTCCAGAAACAGCTTCTTTTAAGGATGCATCATGAATTTGGATGGTTACATACCTTCTTGGCTTCAGGTACCTGTTGGTACTGAACTATGTGGTTCTGATAATAATGATTCTGACCATCAGGGTAACAAATCTATCAAGGAATCTTCTTTTAATGTCATTAAGCAGGGTACGGAACTGAGGAAACATCTCAGAATCCCTAAGCTGCCATCATAAAAATAACTGAAGGGTCTTCAAAGTTTTAAAAAGTGATGGAGTTTATCTTGAACTCTAAAAGATATATCAAGATTTATATTGGCCAGAGGCTGATAATCTGGCTCAATGTTGCCATTTTCAAACACATATGTAAAGTCTTCTTTCACAAGAAATATGGCTGATGGCCTGAATTGTTCAATCCCTGGCAATCCAAAATATCTCTAAGGTGGGTGAGAATAACTCCTCATTTAATATTACATTGACAGACATTTCAAGTGGAGAGTTTGTTGTTGTCAGAATCCCTGTTGAAGCCAAGGAGTAAGGTGATCTATTCCAAGTAGCCAAGTGCTAGTCATCCTAATCTGATTCTAAACATTCCACTGGGATGGAGGACCTTTACTTCTTTCTCTGTCATTCAGTCCTGATGTAGCACATGTTGTGTTATGTATAAGGTAGGGACACCTCATTGCAGCAAGGTAGTGAATCTTCTCATCAGTGAATCCCCTAAAATTAAAATAAGGAAGAGTTGCAGTCACTGTATAACTAGCATATGCCTCATTGGTGTTTGAGCCTTGCACGTCTACTGAGACTGCTTTTTTGCCCTAAACAAAAGTGGTGGGACAGTCTACAGTCATCCATTAGAATTACAGGAATATCATTGATGGCTCACTGAATGCAGAGAAGGGGATTATTTGGAAGTGTTTCTGCATCTAGGCCATGAAGACACTTGGAAACATACTTTGTTTAACTGTTGCATGCTTTGAGGTTATGTCTCAGAGCATGCACAGTCCAATGATGACTTTCTCTTTTCATTTTTTTTGTGTCCACTCAATACTGCTTCTCTCTTTAATCAAGGAGCCCATTCTATACCCTTGTTCATTGAAAAACAAATTATGTGCATAAGGAACCCCAAGACTTCTGCAAAACTATGTCTATCAGAGTTACCTCTCCCCATATTTGTACTATTTGTGCTCCACATTACTTCACTGAAAAAACTGCTACCTATTGGTTTGGAACTGAACACATTAGGGTGGGAGGTTGGCATAGTGGTTAAGGTGGTCACCTTACAGACACAAGGTGCAGGGTTTCATTCTTTCATGAGGTAACTGGATAGGTTTAAAATGGCCCACAACAGGAATTAGCCCAGTATTAATCTATATATAAAGAATTAATAATAATTAGAATGGTATCTCTGCATAAACAGAGCTGCAATGTTTTGCTTGACAGTCCTTGTATGGAAATATCAATCATATAACTTACATATTTAAAATCAAGATCATTTGGTAGCAGTACCACATGGTATAACAGGGATAGAAGAGCACTATTCCTACATATGAGCTGAAGGATATAACTTTAATGTAGCCTGATTAAAAAAAAATGCTGTGGAGTCTGATCATAATTCATTGTACTTTAGTGCAATCCACTGTGAGGAAAATCAATAAACATTACAGGGAACTACATCCTTTGCCTTAAGACTTCTCGTAATTTGACTTCTGAAGACAGCAGCATAGCTATAGCAGGGCAAGAGGGGAAACTGCATCAGGCACAAAGTGTAGGAGGGCCGCAACCAGCTGATTCTAATCTCTAATGCAATACTGGCTTTATACAAGCCGGTATTGCATTTGCAGTCAAA
The DNA here is from genome assembly GCF_019279795.1 of Protopterus annectens. NCBI lineage: Eukaryota > Metazoa > Chordata > Ceratodontiformes > Protopteridae > Protopterus > Protopterus annectens. The sequence goes on along the minus strand of NC_056738.1, from coordinate 469,965,047 downwards.
CATAAGCACTGTAGTGCTTCGTCTGTGGTCTAAGCTGCAGTAACTGCATGCTATGTTGTAGCAAGTAGTTTGCTATACTTTAAAAGATAAAAAAAAATCTCTTCTTTTAACTAAAATATGAGCATCATAGTGCTCCATGCAGGGAGGGTATAAACTGTAGTGCACTTTCTACAGTGTAGACCCCACACTGAGTGCTGCAGCACTCAGATTTAAATACATCAGAGAAAGCTAAGAAGCAGGCATAGAAACAAAACCCAAATGGCTGGGTGAGGGCAGGAGTGTTAGGAACGTCTGATTTTTTTTTTTTGGCTTTTGTTCTTCAATCGAAGAGCTGCTGGAAGAGCTGCTGGGGTGTGGATCTGTAATAAGCTAATACGCTGATCATGTAGTGATCAGCTTAATACATTAAAGTGGTTTATTTTTTTATAGGCATAAGGTGCTGGGTTGAGCCAGCTATGTTCCTGTCTGAAGACCCTTCACCTAGATACTTGGTACCAGGTCACACTGAAATCCTAAAACTCTAACAGTGTAGCTATGTAGTGATTTACAACATCTCATCTTATTTGTGTCCTGCAAATGCTAAATGAGTCTAATGGAAAGAACTCAAAAGAAAAAAATATCCTCTATAATACTTCTGGTTTCACGCAAAGCCAAAAAACTAGTAAAATGGGATAAAATCATTTACTACAATAATATTCAAATAAAACACCAAAACAATCCACAAAAATTCTGGGCTGCACTTAATATCATACTACGCCCGGGGAAATCAGCTACAGCCACTCCTATGTGTCTGCTATTTTCCTAGATCTATCCAAGGCCTTTGACATGGTTAACCACCCAAAATTGATCAAATATCCTCTCCTCCCTAAACCTCTGTACCTCATCCATCTCCTGGTTCTAAAATTACCTAACAACATGTCAACAAGCCACCTATGGCAGCAACAACTATCCCCCCTCCTTCCAGTAGGCATAGGTGTGCCCCAAGGTTCCATCCTGGGGCCCCTACTTTTCTTTATCTTTACCAATCAACTCCATACCTCCAAATCTCATGCCACCACAGTACAATATGCTGATGAGTCAACCCTCATAGGCTCAGCCTCCTCTCTCCAATTCTCCACAAATGCACCCAGGAATCTTTCCTATTGGCTGAAAATTGGCTCACAAAATACCACCTTATTCTTAATCGAAACAAAACAAAACTTCTCCTCTTTCATCCAGGGAAAACCCCTTTCTCTCAAGTTAACCCCCACCTTTCAGAATCCTATCCAAAAACAAAACCATCATTACCCCCTCAACCTACACAAAACTGCTAGATGGTGAAATAGACAACAACCTGAAATTCAATATACATATTGCCCAAACCATTAAAATTCCTAACTAAGAATACTAAAGCCACTATTGCCCGAACTCACGTCCTATCTACTCTCTTATATGCTTCCAAAGTACTAATCAACCTCCGTAAAACAGATCTTACCAAACTTGAATCTTGCTACAATAAGATAGCCAAATTTGCAACTAGTGCTTCATACAGATCCCATCACTGCATATCACTTAGACAACTAAACTGGCTTGAACTTCCACAGTTACTGCACTTTAATCAACTCACCTTCACTCACAAAATCCTCCATCAACCAGATAAAACTCCAGCTCTTCAAATCCTCCTACAGCCATACAACTCCTCTAGACATCTCCACTCATCCAACAAATCCCTCCTACAGCTCTCCAAAGCAAACAATGCAGCCAGTGAATCATTATTCTCACTACATTTCCAAATTTTGGAATAAACTCCCAAGTCCTCTTATTTTTGACAGCTCTATCCCACAATTCAAAAAGCTACCCAAAACACATCGTACACACTCCTGGCTCTGTCCCTGTAACCCTACTTGAAGCCCACTCTCCTTTTTCAGCAGCTAATAACCACTTTCAAATGTCTTCACCAGGCTTTGAAACTGGAACTGGCTACTGTATTAGCTCAATTATCACTCCTGCATAATGATTTATTTATTCTGTTTATCTCCAACTGTATTTTCACACTCCCTCTCCATCTCCCCTGTCAGGTTACATCACTGATCAATACATGACAAATTAATTAAAAAACAGATATTTTCCAAAATATGAAATGTTTTTACATGACATCTTGGCTGCATATATATACTACTACCTCCTCATGTTATTATACTCTTTCACTCTCTTTTATAGCACTGTATTCCCTGGTATTATTTTGTTCTATTTGCTATTTTTTGTATTACTTGCTGTTCCTCTGTATTACTTTTTGTATTTGTCATTCATTTATTATTATATTTTTTGTATTTTTGTCATTTATTATTGTACATTGTTCTATGATTTATTAAGTAAATGTGGAGCTCTTCTCCCTGTGCCTTTGCTGAAAAAGGACCTGTGCCCAGTCGGACTTTCCCGGTAAACAAATGTAAAATAAATAAAATAAAATATATAAATATACAAAGTTTGCATAATTTTATTATTACAAAGCCTAAGACACATAGTGCATAACATCAGTGAATGGGGGGGGGGGGGGGTCATACATTTTAACCTACAAAATTTGAAAATAGGAATAAAAACCCTTGAAAAATAGGAAAATCTTGACATCTGATTACCATAATTTTGAATACTAAATAGCACAAAAGTCTTTCCACTTCCAGTAGGAATGTGGGATACTATTCAGAAGCACATTTAAAAAACAGAGAGTGACAAAAATGATTGTACATTATCAAAGAAACAGTATAAAATCTGTAGACTTTAATGAGCTGTATTTCAAAATCCTACCCACAATGTCAAGGGCATTTTTTCTTGATACAGAAAAAGGGAGTTGTAAGAGGCGTGTCCTCTTTCTTTCAATTATTGCTGCCACTAGTTTGCTGGTCATGTAGTGTATTTTTCTGTGAACTAAATGGCTGCAGAAATCATGTGATGTGGATAATTCAAAAATGTTGTAAAGGGGTAAATGAAGTGTGAAAATAGGGTCATACATTAAGAACAGGGACATTATAAATCAGGCCTGAAAACAGGAACTTTGAGAGGTCTGGGAGGAGTCTAGGACTGCTAACAGTAGCAGAATATTTCCGCCATAAGCCACCTTTCAGACATTGTTAACTGTGAATTACTGTAAAATGTCTTCCCTCAGACCACATTAAATGTCATTTACTGTAAAATGTTTTTATGTGTGTTTTTGCTGAGCCTTTCTCCCCAACCCACTGTAAAATATTTAATCTGTTGTGGGGCTTTCTCCCCTTGAATATAGTTACTCGATTATTGTTTAAATGTTTTTGAACCTATTGTAGAGATTTTTTTTCTCTCTAGATCTCCAATGAAAATGACCATTGTCTCAGTCGGACTTTCACAGTTATCAAAGGACAAATAAATAAAATAAAATAAATACACTGACTATATTGCTCTTTTCACACAAGCCCTGTTCATGATTGGATGGGTTTCAATGCAAAGCTTAAATCTGACTGTGGTATGATAATATTATGTCTGGGTAATGTACATTGCATAACCCCACAAGGGTCGTTCCCTAATACAGCAATTTCAAAGCAGTCAGTGACATTCTGGACTAGCTAACCATAATCTACAACTACAATGCATTTCTGACTCTAGCTTTGACAAACATTGTGCAGATGCTCTTTTCGAAGCCAACAAATCTGGATTGTCCCAGTAGCTGATTGGCATTCACTGTTATAACTTGAGAAAAGCAAAAGCTCACATAGATGGTGTTAAATGTAGAAAGGACCTCTTGCCAAATTTGTTTTGTTAAATATACTTACTTATTGACATTTGTTTAGCAGGAAAGGCCATCTGGGTCACGGTACCCATTTTCAACTGAGGCCTGTGGAGAAAAGCTCCACACAGAAATCAGAAGACAAAGATTTTAAAATTCAATTAATAAGATTATATGTTACGATTAACAAAGAAGAAATAGCTTATAGGGTTTGAACATCAGAATAAGAACTTTTATACATAAAAGATATGCAGGAGAATTTGAAATAAAAGTCAAGCTTCTGAAGATTACAGTCGTGATATAATTTTTAGCAAGTGCAGGCTTATATTTCCATAGAGGTGTAGGTTGTACATGTATAAGCACAAGAATACAGCAATGCAACTGTATAGATGAGAAAAAGGATGTCAGTTAGGAAGGATATATTAGGTAATATCTACTAAAGAAATGGGATGTTCAGCCAGGGGTTAATGCTTTTTTTCCCTGATCTTCTCTCTCCTCCTTTCCCACAATACAGTCCCCAACAAAAGAAGAGAAAAGGAAAGAAGGCCATGACTGACTGTCCTAGACTTATGGAGAGGCAATCTTAAATGCACCTCATTTTCAAACAGGACTGTATTTATTGAATTGTTTCAGACGTGGCTTGGTAGTGCAAATTTAGTATACCATTTCTCTCCTGATCCAGCTCTACAATGAGCTTCTAGAAAACACAATAATAGGTCTACAAAATGTTAATACTTTCTAGAACATTCAGTATAATTCCAGCGATTTGTCAGATGGTTACTGTGGCAGCATGTTTATCTGTAATGCATCTTTCTAAACAGAACTGGACTTCACTTTGTGCCGACTTCCAATTCTTTGTAATAATCATATCATCTAAGGGCAGTAACACTTCAATGCAGTTTTGAGCTCCTATACCCCCCCCCAACTGTGCTTGTCTTCAGCATGGCTTTGATAGCCCTACAGAGGTCAAAAGAGTAGCACAAAGACCTTCTTTATCTTTTTTTCCTCACATTCTTCACATCTTTCTGATCAAAATGTTTTCATGGTTTCCCCTGAGGGTACAGACGACACTGTGTAGTAAGCAGTCAACATGTAAATGCTTGTCAGGGATTTAAGTTTAATATTTTTCCTGACTGATGATGAAGTCTGCTGAATTTATTCCTTGTTTCTCAGGGGGTGTATTTTGACTGCAGTCATTTCCTTCCAGTGTGGAATGTTATACAGCTCCCATAGAAGATCTCATGGTGGTCTCACCCTTAGGCTATCAACAGAAATGCCCACTGTGCGCTCTTTAGTCTCTTGTTCTCATTGTACAAAAAGAAATGTAATGCATCTTATGACAGATGGTAGAGATATACTTCATCATTCTAGATTAAAATTCTACTGAAAGTGCAATGAACCGAAATGTATATGTACATAGGAATGTACTTCAAGCTACAATAGTAAAGGCAGAGCTAACATGAGGCAAAGACTTCTGGGACTGATAATAACAAAATGAAGGACACATGCCTGTGCAAATAGTTTCATTTTTCCTAATTAACCATCAATTCATTTCCTTCAAGGAAAAAGCACTTTTATGGCAGAATTAACCTTTTGTCGCAATGCACATCAAAATAGTTGAACAGCTGCCTGAATATGAATCTACTTGAATCTTGCCAACTATACTGTTGATACCATCTTGGGTACTCAGCTACTTTTGAATTCTGTTTACATTCATAGAAATGCAACAGATAAAGAGCCTCAGTTCATACTACCCCTTCCTACACAAACACCATTTTTGCACATAAACATTAAGTCCCTTTCTTGCTTCGATACTCTTAGTCTAAAAGAGGGCCATTACATTAAAGAGCACACATGCCACAAACCCACAAATCATTCTAGAACAGACGCTTAGCTGTTTATTCTAAACATTGGTATTCAATCCCATACACATCCCCATACATACTTTATCCACTGATGTTGCCAAATGTGGAAAACTTTCACTGAGTTTTTTGGGATGTTAACCAACAGGAAAAAGTCAGACTGTGCCATCAACTGCTTCTCTTACAAAGACCTAGCCAAACTATAACAAATAAAACTGTTAATATAAAGCTACACAAATCAAAGGCTGGAATCAATCCTTCCTTGATGTATAGTTTGATGTTTAATTACAGAAATCTAACAGATTTTAAAATACACTGCAGGACATTGCAGTTGATGTTCAATTAATTCCATAAATTGTGAAACTGTTACTGCACTTTTGGTCCTTGTATAACTGCATTTTAGTGAGACATTTACTGGCATGCCTTCATACTAAACAATGCTGGAGTGAACCTGAAAACTTACACATTGCTATTTAGAAATCAGCTGTGAGATTTTGACTGGATTTAACTAGTCAAAGTTTACTCGGGTACAAAGGTCCTAGAAGTACGACTAGGATTTGTAAACCTTCTCAATAAAAGCATGCTTGTCAGTTGAACAATTGCCTTCAGTGTAAATTAAAATGGAGAATATAAAATATAACATCGACACACTGAACATACCAGCATGTTACAAAGGACATCACAACCTGTCCTGTAGATAAAAGTAACTATTTAAATGTGAGAAAGAGCGCCATCTATCATGTGCAGCAGAACTTTTTAAATCTGGGAAAGGGACTAAGATGAGACAGAATAAACTTAATTATTTATTATTTATGTATTTTCAGTTCACCTTTATGCTTCTGAATGTCACACTGAGACACATCAAAAACTGAGGGCAGAGACACTTTTGACTGTTATCAGCATATGTAAGAAGGCAAAGCTTCCATTCAATTAATGGGCTGTAAAACAACACATACAACCTGAAGCATTGTTTTACAGTACTGTCAGCAAGGTGAATACCAGACAGATGGCTCTTTAGCCTACAGTCTACACAGTGGTCTGTAAACATGTTGAAACCTAACACATCTGAGCTTTAATTCCACATGCTTCTCTACTGACTATGGAGTTAAGCAGTTTAAATTATACTTCTGTGTCACTGCAGAAAACAGGCAGTGCTTCCTGGCATACGTTATTTGGTTAAAATACAAATAAACTATATATATGCCTCTATGTTTTCTATCTGTGTGATCTAATTATTAAATTTGCCATGTAGTTCCAGGTCCTCACTTCATAGGCATTCAACAAGGCATTGGTAGCATAAAGGTCATCTAATATAGCACACCCTTTTGGGATGGTAGTTTCACCACATATAGCTCAAAATGTCTGTTTTACTACAGCTTATGCCAAGAAAATGCTCCAAAATTGTCTTTGGCTGCTTTTCTGGCAGAATCTTCACTACACCCAGATGAGATTTACAAATGCAGACACGGTGAAACATTCTCACTGCTCACACTTAAACTTTCACAGCAATCTAACACTGAAGAGAATTTTTCAGCCACTAATTTCTCTGACTGCTATAGTTTATGTCTGCAGCTCAGTCCTCTCTCTCAGGAAACAAACATGCCTGAGAACAAGTCTGGAAGGTTTTACCTTTGAATTATATTCTAAAAGACTTGCTGTCCGTCTGACATTCATATGCATAGTCTTCAGAGGTGTACAGGCACTCTGCACACTATGAACTTTATATCACCAGTTAGGATTGTGATTCATAGATGTGGACTGCAGTCCTATAAAGTGGCGTACAGTTCTTAATGAACTATATACATTGAACTCTGGTACCCACTTCAGTCTTACACCTGTCCACATCCCAACAGCTACCATACGGTAATGTGTTGCATGACCCTGCAGGAGGCCACAGCAGAGAACAACTATGTCCTAAAGTATACTTTGCATATTTTAGTAAATAGATGTCACCTGCTGTGCTGTGCTCTGCCTTCAAGTGCAGTTGTGATTGGTAAAGATATCACAGTCATTACGAATGACAGCAGAGCTAGGATCATTACCATAATATGGTAAAAAGGGGATCTGTTACTGTACAAGCTTCCACTGGCAGGAGCTCACCATGGTTACTGTGTCAGCGTGGGACAAGGCTGCTGGTGGTAACTGATTTGTATGCAGAGTACAGCAAGTAGGGATTTTCCCTTTACAACAGAGTTGTCCTCTTATTTTCTTGCTTGACAGCACTAACATGTTGCTTAGCTCTGTATGCTGAGCAGCATATCAGCAAGGAAGGAAAATCACTGCAGTAACAAATGCAGCACCATGGGATTGTAGAGTTTTGCAGTCCCATAGGATGCCTCATTAGGACCAGCCAGTACTCCAACAGTGCTGGAATTGTCAATCATGTAAGATGAGCATGGAGTACTATGCCTACACAATGAAGCAAGACCATGTACAAAGTCCCACTGTGCACTAGCCTATATGAATATTTAAGGACTTTGACACACAGGTGTACTGTGCACCAGCCATGCTCCCCTGTGCACAAATGTTTATGAATAGCACCCTCAGTTTAAGTGAGTTAATCCAATGTAATAACTTTACAATCAGGCGCCTTATGAACAGAATACATGGTGTCAAAACATCAGACTTCATTAAAAAAAAAACATCAGGAATACACTTGTATAGAAACTGTTCTTCAGTCAGATACACCTATCATTTGAGCCCTCCGGCCAAAAAAGTCGCTTAGCACACATCAAATAAATTATCCCAAGACAGTTATCCTTACCCAAATTAGACATATTATTTAACAAAGAAAACTGAGCCAGACAATAAGAAGAGCATTTCTAAGATGCTTTTCTAATTGCAACATATAAGAAATGATCTATCTTGTTGTATGCTTCTTCTGCAGGTTATTTTACTGATTTACAGGCAGTTAATGCTGACACCTAAAGCCCCAAGGTGACAATCAGCTGCTTCCTGTGCCTATGGTACATGATTTGGTTCCTTTCATCTCTATATGCTTACTGTGGGACTCTGAGCAAATCACTTAACTAGGCAGTGGTCTGGGTTGCCTTAATTGTCTGGTGAGATTACCTGGTCAACAAATAAAATAAAAAAAGCCTTACAAGTAGATGAAAGATCCCCTTTTTTGAGGGGTAGAGAATACATACAAACTTGATATTGAAATATGAGAACTATCAGCAGGTTAAACTGTCAGCATTGTTAAAATACAGGAATCACATGATATGTGCTGAATCATTCAGCTTCTTTGCTCTCAACATGAAAAAGGATCAGAGGGCTGGAAGGTTCATTGTTTATTGAAAAAGTACCGTTTTCAGTACAAAAATCCTTTTGAATGTGTTAACACTTTTTTTGCTCCCTTTTGTACCACTTAATTTTTTCCCTTACTACAATCTTTCTGAAGTTTTTTTTAAAACAAACTTTGGTTCTCTTTTGTGCAGCTTCCTGATTTTTAACTTTCCCAGAAAAGACCAGGAATGCTTCATAAGACAGGAAAACTTTCTGACTACAACAAAAATGTTGTATAAATATGCTTTGTGGATTACTTCAGTGTGCATCTTTTTATTTTTTGCTTTATTTCACTCTGACCATCAAGTGTCCACTAAGATGCTTAAATGGCCTGTTCATTCCTCAAGGGCAAGTGTCCATCAGCTCATTCCCTTCGAAGTGCTGAGATCCAGAATGGGAGATGCAAGCCATGGGGTATGGGATTTTCTGCTTAACTTGAATAATTTCCCCAGTGTGCCTGCCTGCTGATGCTCAGGTGGTGGGTATTTAAAAGACATTAGTGAACGTGCATCGCTCACTTGCATGAGTAACATAATTGTTAGAAGGCTCTGACCCCCCTCCCACATCCACTGGCATTCTAAGATGGAGATTGCACCCTGGGCATATGTACCTAATGCTCCTGGGGGGGGGGGGGTATTCACACCCAGGTTACTAATCAAAGCTGTGCTGTCTGGATCATAGACAAGGCTTAAATGTCTTTGCTATGTAGTTGGCTACTTGATTTAAAAGTTTGATTAAGAATGTGAACATACATGTAGTAACATATTACTGTGAATTCTAGGTCAGCAATCTTCTTCTTCTTTCAGCTTTTCCCGGTTAGGGGTCACCACAGCAGATCACCTGTCCGCTCATGGTTGGCAGTGGAGTTTTACAGTGTCGAGTTGCCAGCCCGGCACCCAGCCTTCCACAGAAGGCACACACACGCACACACTCATGCCTAGGGCCAATTTAGAGTGCCCAATCCACCTACAGCATGTCTTTGGGATGTGGAAGGAAACCGGAGCACCTGGAGGAAACCCACGCGACCACAGGGAGGACATGCAGACTCCGCACAGAAGGCACCCCAGCTGAGGATCCAACCGGAGAACCTCTTGCTGTGAGATGGCAATGCTAACTGCTGCACCACCGCGGCCGCCCTAATTCTAGGTCAGCAATGATCCACTTAATTTGATAGCTTCTGTCTTAGTTAACAGCACATACTACAAGGATCTAAAGACATGCATTACATCTTGAAAACATGACTTTTAAGCATAGTAAGCAGGTCTTTGATCCACAATAATACATTAACATGTAGTTACTACAGACATTTATTGCGACATTTCTACTTGTTTACAGAATGCAAATTATAAAATGCATATGGTGGCCCAACCCACGTTGCTCTGATGCTTCAGACACAAGAGGGCAGGAATCACATCCACAAGTTTTTAATACTTCTGGCATCCACTTGATAGTGCTCATGGGAACAAAGCTTACTGGATGTACAAGTACAACACAGTCTCACAAATGTGGCTCACTTGAAGGTGACATTTTAAGTTAGGACCTACTTAACATTCCTACAAGGACAATGCATTTTGCCACACAGCAAATACTTGTAATTTTATCTCTCTTTGTAATCTGGCAGAGTACCATTCTCTGGTTGTGAACATTATGCACAGTATTAGATTACTCTTTCTTAAGATCCTGGAAGGAAAAATATCACCTCACTGCAGAATAAAATAACAGAAAGAGAAAAATGTAATACAGTAAGCATAACTTTGATCTCTCAACCCATCTGTGTTAATTTACGTCACTGAATATCATAGTACAGCATGAAGACTGCAGTGAGAACTATACAACCTACAAGCCAGCTGAAAATACAATACTTCTTCTCACTATATAATTTAGTGGTGTGTAATCAGAGCTGGATCAAAAAATTATTCCACACAAATGCCAAAATGTTACCAGCTAGAAAGTATTAGCTAATTCCCTATAGCAACAGGTGCAAATAACTGGGAACTTAGCTCTTTCAAGGACCAGACAGGGCAAACTAATGTTAAGTGATAAACAGCAGCAGCACAGCTGTTAAGTAAGCTTGAAAAAACTTGGTAACTGCTTTTCCCATCAATACCTCCACATCGTTAAAACAAGTATTGGAAAGCATGTACTTTAGTTTGGCAAGTAGCAGCACAGCATATGTTTTCCAAATGTCAGACATGAACTCTCAAGTGTAGTGCAAATAGTTGTGTGTGTAACAAAAACACTAAACTGTCAGCAGAGAATGAAAACATCTGCTTTCTCTCATGGCAGTCTTCATGCAAATTTAAGCAACATGCATACCACTGAATTTTATTACAGACCTGGGTTCACAATGTCAGTTATCATGACATAACTGACAGCCCCTGCCCCGGGCAAGTTGTTCAGTCACTGCAAAGATACCTGATATGCAGCTGTCTTCTTCTTTCTCCTTTCTCCTTTACCAGTATGATTTGGGGGGGGGGGGGGGCAAAGACAATGCATTCTAGAGTCATACCAATGTTTTCACTTGACACAGCCACTGAAAAATGCAGCAGCACTTATTCTCCTGAATACACCTTTCACCATATGCCATCCCAACCCATCCCAATCCAACTATCTTCTGATGTTCGTAATAGAGAATAGAGACACCGATATAGCAAAGCGATAACAGAACAATGTCACTATACCAATAAAATAGTAAATCACCACATTTTCTATCTTTAGTGCTGCATAAGGTTCCCAATATTCAACTTTATATCTTTAACCTACTATGTGGTGCAGAGGATTAAAACTTTGGGTACATCCCAGGTGACCCACTTTCAAATTGGAGTTCAAGCACTGGAACAGCTGGGCAGAGCAAGATAAAAAATTAGCTCACCTGTCCTGTGGGTAGTGATGATGTGCTGGTTCATGACTAGACCATTACTATGACAGAAGTCCAAGAATGCCAGGAATGTGCACCATGGATACCCAAGCTGAGGACTGTTGCCTCTGCTCTTGCTTGCGAATCTGTGCATTCATGCATGACAGGTGGGCATAGACTGTCCCTGTTATGATGCAAGTGTGTACATAACCACCAGGGGAGGGATTAGGACTTAACAGTAATACCTTCAGTTATCACGATGCTGGTAAGGGCAAAACAACCCTCATGGCAGATGGCTTCTCTGGGCACCTTTCACCTTTGTATGGTACTGAGTATGTTCCTCATAACATGGAATGAATGGGCTTAGACTGATGTTGGCAGGCAAAGGGGCAGAAAGGATAAAGAAAAAAATACCTTTGTACTATCTCTATTAACACTTGTTTTATTACACTGCATGGTTACTTTTGCATCATCCAATGACTACCTTAAGGGTCTTTTTTCCATCTGTTTGTTGCTAATGCAGCTCCCTCAAGTTGCAAACATCTTTCTTGTGTTACTACTTCCCAGGTACCTCCTGGAAAATATTTAAGCTACTATCTTTTAAATCACTCCAGTTTTAGCAAGCTCTACTTCCTAGTTTCTGCACTTACCTCTCAATCCCACTGCATAGCTCTGTATCAAAAAGTTTTTTTCTTACAAACCTTCTGCAGAGTCAATCAGATTGTAAAGAATTTGTCCTAGTACTGCCCCTTGTGATACCCTAAGAGGTAATCATTTTAAATGGCCACAGTTTACTCCCTAGTGTACTATTATATAGCCTATATCATGGACAGATGTAGGTCAAAAATTAAAAAAAGATAGCTGGGTGCACAAGACCAAGGATAAAAAAGTGCCCAATCCCGGTAGGTGCACTGGTGCCAGTACTGGAAAAAATGACAGTAAAGAATCCTCATAATATGAAAACATTCCTACAATGGGGCCAGGCCAGGTCCAGGGGAGGATGACCACCCTGTTGTAGAAGAAAGTAGCAGTCCACAAACATCACAAAAACTGATAGGCCAAGGAGGAGCCATAAAGATGACAGAGTGGACTATTGAAGATAAGAAAGAAATTATGTATTGCTACTATTATGCAAAAAGCCCAGAATTTCCAGACACAAGACATATAAAAAGATTAAGAGAGAAATTGTAGGAAAGAAAAATATTTCCACAAGAAAAACTGTCAGAAGCTTCAAATAAAAAATTGTGTTCATTAATAAAACAGATTTGTGAAAAACATTAAATAGACCAATAAACTTTGATCTGTTTTGAAAAAGAAGCATCTGAGGAAGTGTGAAAATATAAACAACAAAACCTATAGATTTTTGAAAGGTATAAAAAATAAATATGGACATGGGAAAGAAAGAGAGATTTCATATGGTGCAATATTTATGTAAAGTTGAAAGCCAAATTAATCAATACAAAAAAGGCAGCCCCAAAGATATTCGAAGAGAAATACAGGCAAAGGCATCCATATATCGAAAATTTCACAATAAAATATAATATCACAAAGAGGGAAAGTAGAAAAGAAGATTAGTAAAGAAGTTAAAAAAACAGAAGCTGAAGTTATGGAATGCCTGCGAAGTGAAGGATTTGGTGTAGAAGGTCTAACACAGGTTACATCACAGCATGGTGGAACAAGTCCCAAAGTAAGAAGAAACAGGAAGATCAGGAGACATATATGGACATGAGAAAGAAAAAGAGATTTAATATGGTGTAATATTTATGCAAAGAAGAAAGCAAAATTAAGCAACATAAAAAAGAGCAGCACCAAAGGTATTTGAAGAGAAATACAGGCAAAGGAATGCAGACATGGAAAACTTTACAAACAAAACATAAGAAGACAAAGAGAAAATGTAGAAAAGAAGATTAGTGATGGAGAAGTTAAAGAAATAGAAACTGAGGTTATGGAGTGCCTGTGAAGTGAAGGATTCAGTGTAGAAAATCTAACTCAAAAAGCACCACAGCAGGATAGAGCAATAGACATCTAAATTAAGGAGAAACCAGTGGAACAGAAAACAACTGGGCAGTTGCCATATGAAGATGCATTGGAGCCTTCCGCAGGAAACCAGTATAAACATTCACTTGAAGCTGGACAGCAAGGGAAGGAACAGGAAACTGTGGCAACTCTGATGCAGTCAATGTTGAGGAGTGATAGGCCAATGAGTTCCCATATGACAGAGCAATGGATGGCAAGGATGAAATTGAAGAGAATGTGCCACAGGATGATGCTATAGAACTTTCTATAGAATGCCTGCAGAAAATGGAAAACAAAAAATGTGCCATCAGTTTAGAAGAAAATGACCTAAGAAAAGTGCTGCTTGATGTAATAGAGATAGACAGACATATTAAGATCAATGAAAGAAATAGACTACAGAAGGTCAATAAAACCCAAAATGTTAGAAGTTTGATAAAACAAATGAATACTGTAATTAGAACTGTCCACAGAGATCCATGAGATATAACAGAAGTAAACAGGATATATTACTGTGCAGCTAAATTAATAACAGATAAAATTCTACCACAAGAACACAGGGTAGTAAGGGAATGGAAGGGGAGAAATCGAGTACCATCATGGAAGTATCAAACAGAGAAAACTATAAAACAATTAGAGAAGTGTCACTGTTAGAAGAGTATTTAAGAGGGAACAGATAAACCACAGTGCTCAGAAAGATAGATGTGATTAAAGCAATGCGCAGTATTATAACGGATCAGGATTTATAATGCACTACTGCAAATAATAATCTAAAAATATCAGCACAGGCAGAAAAACTTAGAAGATACACAGATACATATAAAGGAAAAGAACAAAATAAGAAATTTATTGATGACCCAAAAAAGTTGTACATAGAATTGGGAAACAAGGTAAAAGGAATTGAAAGATCACCAAAAAAGAAGAAATAGATACATTTTGGAGAAGTATTTATGAAGATCCTGTGGAACATAACAAAGATGCTAAATGGATAGAAAAAGTAAAAGAAAGAACAAGAAGTTCAAATGTACAGGATATGAAATGGGATGAAGTAACAGCCAGAGAGACTGAAACAGAGATAAGAAAAGCCTCTAATTGGAAAACCCCAGGCCCAGATACAGTACCAAATGTCTGGATAAAAGTGTTATCATGAGTAAGAACCATCTATATACGCATCCTGAACAGACATCAACCTGGTTAACAACAGGAAAAATAATGCTCCTACTTAAGAGTGAACCTGCAAGGTGCCCTAAAAAGTATAGACCAGTAACTTTCCTTCTGATGATCTATAAACTATACAATGGAATTGATGCCAACAGAGTTTATAGTCATTTAGAAGAAAACTCAATCATGGCAATAGAACAAAAGGGCAATAAAAGGAAGTCATATGGAATAAAGGATCATTTGTTGTTAAATAAAGTCACAGCGGAGAACTGTAAAAAGTGGAAGAATGTAAGTATGGCATGGATTGACTACAAAAAAAGCATTTGACAGTATGCCACATTCATGGATAAAAAGTGCTTAAAATGTATATGACACACCCTACACTGATAAATTACATCACACCTACCATGAACATTTGCAAACCACTTTGCAGTTAAAGCCATGATAAAGGAGAAATTATTATTCCAGGGACAAAAATCTAAAGGGAGATAATCCAGGGTGACTCTCTGTCACCGCTGCTTTTGTTTTGCCCTTAACCCATTAAACTGTCTGCTTAACAGATTAGGTCATGGCTATAATTTGGCTCCCAGAAAACAGCAAAGTATAAAGACTTCTCATCTTCTCTTTGTCGATGATTTAAAACTGTATAGCTCATCAGATCAGGAACTGAAAGCACAACTGCAGGTTGTCAAAACTTTTTCAGATAATATAAGAATGTCATTTGGTCTTCATAAATGTGCAAAAGCAACCTTTAAAGCAGGAAAGCTGCAGCACCAAGAAAACATCAGTTTGGGACAAAAATGTGACATAAAAGAACTTGAGCAAGAGGGAGTGTATAAATATGTGGGAATTGATGAAGCATCAATAATAAAACATGAACAAATGCGAATAAAACTTAGTAAGGAATATTTTAAAATACCTAAATTAATCCTGAAAACAGAATTGACATCTAGGAACAAAATTCAAGCTATAAACCAAGTTGCTCTTCCTGTCCTAACTTACATTTTGGAGTGATTGACTGGCCCCAAAAGGTGTTGGATAGATTAGACAGGAAAACAAGAAGGTTGTTTCATGCTCATGAAATGACTTATAAAAATCAGTGCATACCAAGATTATATATTCTCCACTTCAAAGAAGGTATGGGCCTACTTGAAACTGATTACATGTATAGACCTACAAAAGTGGGACTGCATACATATCTGCTGACCTCACAAGACCCTAATATAATGAAAGTTTTGAAACATGAGGAGAATAAATCTAAGATGATTTCCCTTCTTAGTCTAGTAAAAGCAAATTAGCATCAAGCAGGAATGGAAATCAAATCAGAAGTAGATAAAATCAGGCAGCAACTGAATATGTCAAAAAAACAAAAGAAAGAATATAAGGTGAAGGATCAGATGAGAAGGCAAGAAATGTGGAAGATGCATAAATATAGTTTCAAGTATAGAAAAGTCCTGGAAGAACCCCGTGCTGATCAGGAATGAACGCAGGAATGGTTAAGGACAGGCAAATTCAAACCAAAAGATGAAAGGATAATATTGGGGGCCCAAGGCAGTAGGCTATGTACACTTTGGTTTACAAAGTCCATTGAAAATGTGGGAGAAACAGACAAATGTAGATTTTGTGAAACAAACTTGGAAACAGTCACACACTTTTGTTACTGGTTGTGATATACTAATGGCAGAAGGACTGTAAAGAGAAAGGCATAATAATGTGGCAAAACGGTTGCACTAGAGATTGTGCAAACATTATAATACTGTAGTAGCTGAAAAGCACTGTAAACATGAACCATAAAGCATCACAGAAAATGATGAAGTCTATATCACATGGCATCACATATTACCAACAGTTCAAAAGATAGATGCGAGAAAACCAGATATAGTAGTACAGGAAAAGAAGACAAAACTAGCATTGATCACTGAAATCGCTACATCCAGTGACTACAGTGTCTTGTGTACAGAGAGACACAAAGTCATAAAATATCAGGATTTGCAGGCAGAAACTACACCCTCACAAACTCCCCTTGAGTGCCTTGTTCCCCATTGGCCCTTTTTTTCAATTATAAAGGAATTCCCAATACTATTCTAGCGTGTCCAAAGGTCAGTTGTCAATCTCCTCTCCGGTCCAGCTGGTGAATCTGGGAATCTTGAGGCAATGTGCCTCATGTACACAGGCAACCCTCTCCTCCTCCCAACAAATTCCAACACATGTGAGAGATGCAAACATATAGCCAAACTGGAGGCTAAGCTCTCTCAACTCAGTACTGGCGTAACCAGTCAGGAGGAGAAGGAAACCACACTCACTACAATTCCAGTCTCACATAGACCTACCACGACAGCAAACCAAACACATAAACACACAAAAACATACTCGGAGGCTCTAAATAAAAATCTGCCTAAGCAGCAGAGACCTCCAAAGCAGACACCCAGTCACAGCCCTTAAGGCTAAACAACATACCTGATACACTTTTAATAGGTGACTCTATCGTCAGGCACACTGACGTCCTGCTCACCAGGCTGAACAAGGAGAAGGTCACAGTGAGCTGCCTGTCGGGTGCTAGGATCCGCCACATAACACAAGCACTCAGGTCACTCCAAGGCAAGTACAAATATGACTCAGTCATTGTCCATGCTGGTGTGAATGACCTGAGACGTACCTCCCTGGACTACATGAAAAGAGACATAGAGGAGCTCTCTGAGCATGTAGCCCAGGCCGGTATGACCTTGACCTTGAGTAGCATCTTACCCTCACCAAGAATGATGCCACAATATGAAGACAAGATGATCAATTTCAACAATTGGCTTAAGTATTGGTGTCATTCAAAGGGGATCCAATGCCTGTCAGCCTGGGATGACATGCTCGACAAGCCACGATGCTTCGCTAGGGACGGCTTGCACCTGTTACCCCTGGGCTTTCGGATATTGGCAAAGGCTCTTGCCACCCCCATAGTGCTTTTTTTAGGCAAGGCTCAAAAGACAAACCCACCTCCATAGGTATCACAAGAAATAAGAAACTAAGAGTAATGCTACTCAACGCCAGAAGTCTAAACCTCAAGATGCACGCACTTGAAACTCTCCTTAGCATGGAGAACATCGATATCTGTGCAGTAACAGAAACCTGGTTCAAGGCTCCCGAGAGCACCCCAGCACTACCAGGTTATACCTCATACCATGCTTTTCGGCCCCAAAACTTGGACCGAACCACAAAAGGAGGGGGAGTATCAATACTCATCAAAGATACCCACACCTCCAGGTTGGTGGCACAGCACGAAGCATCACAGACTATCCATGTGCAACTAACAGTGGGTAAAACTGCCTTCCAGTTTATAGCCTGCTATAGACCACCCTCCCAAACCCAGGAACCCCACTTGGCCTTCCTGAGAACACTGGAAAATATGAAGGTCTCTCCAAACACCATTATATTGGGCGACTTCAACTACCCAAACATAGACTGGGAGCATTACTCTAGCTCCAACACCCTAGCCCAAAGGTTCCTAGAATTTATAAACTCAAATGCTATGGAACAACTTGTTACCACTCCCACAAGAGGGGAAAACATACTGGACCTGATCATCACCAACATGGGGGCTCTATGCTCCAGACCAGAAGTGTATCCCTCACTGGTAAGATCAGACCATAAACTAATCTCACTGGATATTCACATCCCGACCCCAAACCCTGCCCAGAAAACCACAGTGAAAAACTTCTCTAAAGCAAATTTCACACTCCTCAAAACTGAGGTGGAATACTTCAAAGCCCCCAGGCCTGTGCAAAATGTGGCCCAGACCGCAGAATCCTTTATAAACGCATTCTATGAACACCTTCAGGAATGCATGGATCATGCAATCCCAAATAAAACCAAGACCCAATCCTCCAAAGGCAGGCGTCCTGTCTGGTGGACCCCAGCCATAAACAAACTATACAATAGAAGGAGGAAGCTACTACATGATAGAGCAAAATCCCAAAAAGGGAAGGCATCTCTGATCAGTATTAGCAAAAAACTATGGGCACTCATAAAATCGTCTAAGGCCAGCTTCGAGAGAAAAATTGAACAGGACACTAAGGATAATTACAAGGCTTTCTTTAGTTATGATAGGAACCTGGGTGGGAATTCCCAGATATGCTCAGAATTAGTCCAAAATGACAAAAAATACACCAAACCCACAGACATTGCCAACATCCTAGCTGACAGGTTCAGTGCAAACTTCTCCCCCCCTCCCCACCAAAAGGGCAAATATCTATCCCAGCAGAGTGCTGCCCCCCTGACATCTCAGATACTCAGGTAAGAGCCGCCCTCTCCAAAGCAAAAAGCACAGCATCAATGGGACCAGATGGTGTCCCAGGCTGCATCCTACATGAACTCCAAGAAGAGCTAAACCCAAACATAAAACTACTGCTCAATCTCAGCCTTACTACAGGACATGTACCCAAAGAGTGGCGTACAGCAACAGTGGTCCCTCTCCACAAAGGTGGTGCCTCAACGGATCCTGGAAACTATTGCCCCATAAGCCTGACTAGCTTGGTCTGCAAAGCTATGGAAAGGATCATCATGGACCTCATAAATAAAGATATTGGGGACCTACAGACACTGGATCCTACCCAGTTCGGCTTTGTTAAGGGCAGATCCTGCCTCTTAAACCTGGTCAATTTCTTTGAAACAGTCACCAAGGCCATTGATGAGGGGAAGGTAGTCCACACAGCCTACTTGGACCTCGCAAAAGCCTTTGATACAATACCCCACTCGGGCATTATAGATAAGCTCACCAGCTTAAATATAAACCCCTATGTCACTAGATGGGTTGCAAACTGGCTCAAGGACAGAACCCATATGGTTAGAATTGCTGGAGCCATGTCAGACTCCAAATCAGTTACAATTGGCATCCCACAAGGCTCAGTCCTGGGACCTCTCTTGTTCGGTATATATTTCTCGGAGGTACAGGCCAACACGGAAGGACTGTGGCTGACCAAGTTCGCAGATGACTGCAAACTAGGCGTCGTAATCGACTCTCCAGCAGATACAAGCATCCTACAAAAGGGCCTCATAGAAACAGACAACTGGTGCCAGAGCCATGGCCTCAAGCTAAACGTCAAAAAGTGTATAGTCATCCCCTTTTGCAAAAACAAAGTGCCCACAAATTACCACATAGGTGGTAATCCATTAAGTACGGAAGAAGTAATTAGGGACCTAGGGACCCAAGTTGATAGCAATCTCTCATTTGAAAACCACGTGGCCAAAGTGGTTAGAAAAACATTTTATATAGCCCACCTAATCATGAAGGGATTCACATCTAGATCAGGGGAGGTCATCGTGCCTCTTTACTCATCCCTCATCAGGCCCATAATTGAGTACAATGCCCCTTTTGGGATGTACCTTACCAGACACCTGCAGCAACTGGAAAGACCCCAAAAGTACATTACCAAGAGGGTCAAAGGGCTCAAACAGATGCCATATGCTGTCCGGTTAAAGAAACTCCAGCTCTACTCAGTGGCATACCACCTGCTCAGAGGCGATCTGTGCCTGATGTATAAAGCCATGTCCAACCCGGAATTAATGGACATGCTGCACCTCAGAAAATCCAAATCCCATCAAGCTACGCGCTCGAGAGACTTAAACCTCAGCACTGAAATAAATAGGACATGCTGGAGGGACAGATTCATAACCCAGAGGCTCCCTTCACTATGGAATAGTGAATCCCAGTCCAGGTGAGGCAGAGTCCCTAATTGACTCTCTTCAAGAGGAATCTTGATGAGTGGATGGGAGATTGTAGGTTTACCCCGGGTATCACTTCTGTGTCACTGTTAGACAGAGGCACAGTATACTAACCTCAAAAAAGGGCATAGCAAAATTTAATTAAAATGGGTGGCAAAAGCCAAACACACTCTGGCTAGGCTTATAAATGCCCTAGGGCAGATAGCCTAGTATGAACCCATGAACCTATAACTTAAATGAGACCAGTGTGGAAGAAAGATACCCAGACAGTTCAAATAGTAGTAGGAGCAATGAGTCTTATAAAACAGACTCGACAATCATATTTAGATATGTTATTAATACCTGTAACTCCATACGAACTGCAGAAGGAGTCATTACCGGACACATTGTGGGTGCTATGAAGAGCACTTCTGGCTGACAAAGATTGAAACAATACTAATTTCATGTACTTACTTTGACTTAGGAATGGGATCTATTCTCTTTGTGGTATTAGAAACCCAAAAGATTTGGAGAAATTAAAAGAGTGATACCAATTGTTTAGTGAATGTTTGCCCACTCTGCCATGTATTACCTACATCATGTCTCATTTGCTTACTAACCATTTGTGTGTTACCATACTCAGTGATTTTCTAGGCCACATCTAAAGCATTTCTCATGTATACTCTCCTGTTTATCAGGTTACACCAAAGAACTACTTGTTTGATGCAACCTTTTCACTACGATTATTTGTGCTTGTGACCACAGCCCAGATGACTGCCAAACTTTCCACAATGGATTTTCTTCAACAATAATTCCACAATTTTCCCTACCGTGAAATCATATTGTAAGAATGATAGTCTGTTGGACTGGTTCTGCTCAGTTTTTATAAATGCTACCATTTGTTCTACAAATTATTAAATCAAAGTTAGTGGTATTAAATTTTAGTGCGAGTCATAACCTGACATCACCAGCATCCACTTATATCCACATCTCAGGCTAAGCATTTAACTGCTATTTGACAAAAGACTAGTATAACCTACATTTCCTGAGAGGCTATTACTGAGAAAAAATAGCTGTGATTAGTATATTCTAATTTACATCTAGGCAGGCACAGTGGTACAGCGGTAGCTTTGTTGCCTCACAGCAAGAGATTCTCCTGTTTGATTCTCTGCTGGAGTGCCTTCTGTGTGGAGTCTGCATGTCCTGCCTGCGGTCAAGTGGCCTCCGAAAGACATGCATGCATGGGCGTGCCTTCGCTGAAGGTTAGGCATCTGGCTGGCAACTCGGCACCATAAAAATCTACTGCCAATCTTTAGCGGACCGGAGTTCCGCTGTGGTGACCCCTAACTGGGAAAAGCCGAAAAGACAAACAACATTTGTCTAAGCACAGTAGCAGGGGTTCAACAATGTTGTAGTCTGCAATAACTAGGAGACATATGGTGTATTATCTTGGCCCATCGAGCTACTGATTTTTTTATTTTGGACAGAGGTTGTAGGATCTAGTCCATGGTGATTTTTGAAGAAGGGAAGCTTACTTATCCAAGGGAAGGAATACAGAGTTTGACTGGAAGGGGTAAAATGGGAAGTTAATTTGCCAGCTAAGATGTTGTCTATGTTGCCAAAATCAAAAAAGGTAGAAATGTTCAATTGTAGTTTGGTACAGTGTTGTTTGTTTCTTCAAATCCATCCATCCACAACCCCTTTTTCCTGTTTTTGTACAAGGGGTCGGGGTGTCACTTCAACAGTGACAATCTAGAGCCAAGGTCTATACCACCAGATGGCTAGCCCTGCCACGGTAGTTCTTTCATACTACACACCTGCATGCACACTCACACCTATGGACAGTTTAGAGCATCCAATCCACCTACTGCATGTCCTTGGCATGTGGGAGGAAACTGGATCACCCAAAGGAAACCCACTCAAACAGAGGGAGAACATGCAGACTCCGCACATAATATTGTAGAAAAAGCCTTGTGATTATCACTCCAACAACTGGCTACCTTTAGTTCATATTCTACTTTAGTCTTTCTAATGGTGTGCTTGACTGCTTTGCTGGACTGACTAAGTATTTTCTTAAGGTGGTAGTGAAGAATTGTTTACATGAAACAAGTAGCTTTTCCTCTTATTATATAATTTGTTTATTCAGGAGTTCTATCACAGGGAGTTAGTTTTGAATTTCCCATTTATACTTAGGCTGAATGTGAACAATGTTATCTATACACTGGTTTACAATCAGTGTGGAAGTCAGAGGACTATGAAGCAGCCTTATTAATTTGGTCAGCAGAGGAATGATGAGTTAAACTTCTTTAGAACACGAGACAGGGATATCCCATTTGCTTTGGAATTTTTCTGAACATGGTAGAATTATTTTGCAGAAAGGCACTAGTTTTGAGTGTCAAAATTAGAGTTTGCTGGTCACATTTGATCAACAAAGGAATAACATTGATAGGGGTGCAGGCAGAGGCTGTTTGATCTTGACCTGTCTGAATCCCAGTATTGGCATCAGTCCATATTCCCCAAGGGTAGGCACCTGCAATTCATCCACCCACTAAGCATTTGTTTGACATCTATGTCATGGATTGTGAGCTCTGGTGAGGGACCCCCCCCCCACAACAAACATAGCCAACACACCTTGACAAACTCAGGAGATGACCTGGTATTAAGTACCGCTAGCCCACAGCACATGACTCAGGACTGACCTCTGCCATCAGACTCATTCTCAATGCGCTCCAGATAGCTAGCCAGAGCATGGGTGGTTCTCACATTCTGGGGTACACCACCAGGGTGTGCCTTCTCTCTAGACTCCTCTTTATTTGGCAAAATAGAAAATGGACTCAACCCTTGTTAATCAATGATGAACCCAGTACCTGTGGTAGTAGGTTATCAAGTCAAAAAAGGATTTGTCTCCAGCAAATAGGGCTAGGCTACAATCAACCTCCAGAGTTTCTATTACTATAACGCTGTTCGGGCTGAGAAAGTACAGTTGCGAGAGTACACTTACCATAGCAGCAGATGTTCAAACAATCACTGCTACAGTAGTGTTAGCTATATGGTGTTACACCCTGCCAAGGATTTAACAGCTGGCCATCTTCCAAAGCTTCAGAGCACCTTCTATGCACCCAAATTTGAAAGGACAACGCTAGGAGCACCAGGAAATAAATGTCCACAACCTGGCAAAAAAAAAAACACATTAAAAAGAAGGGGGGTGGATGGAGGGAGCAGCTACTGCAGCAGTGATCATTCGAACATCTACAGTTATAGCAAGTTTATTTACTGCAATGGTGAAAGAGCTATGCACGTATGGCAATGCAGGGCCAAGCCAAATAGGGTACCAGTCACAAATGTTCAGCATTCAGGTGATAAAGGCAAAAAACAAGACAGACAAGACTAAATCAAGCCATTAAAAATGGCAATTGTAATTTTATTCTCCATACCGGTTTTGGCAAAACAGCCTTCATCAGTGGAATACCTTTACACAATGAAACTCATTCCTCCATAAATAGACCCATCCACCAATGAGAAGGACAGCCCCCCCCCCCACACAAATTAACAACATCACTTCCTTCAATTAAGTAAAGATTTAAACAAATAAGTAATAGTAATTTAGGTTATATACAGGAAAAAAAGGTCATTGCAAGTTCAAGATGGCAGAGCGAGCTGCGTTTTGGGACACTGTCAACATTTCCCTGCTCGTTCTTCTTTGGGATACTTTATCTGTGAGGAACATTTACAAACATAAGTATTTACTGCTTATGTTATGTGCAGGTACTGTTTGTTTATTGTTTATATGGGCAGTTTAGAAGCGTTAATTTGGAACTAACAGTCGGGCTGAATCGGGCCTAGGATTTCTGTTGTAATTGCATGTGGTATAGTAGTTTTCCTTCTGGACACTATCTTGTATGTATATTGATCAGAGGTTAGCGGCCATTGGAACTACCAGTTGGCGGAGTAAGCCATATTTTGGGACCTTTTCAATATCTTCCTGTTCGTTATTTTTTATTTTTTTGGTACATCACATCTGTGAGGCTTATCTACATACATAAGTATTTGTGCTTATGTTGTGTGCAGGTACTGTGTTTCAACTGGTTATTGGGGCAGTTTGGAAGCATTCATTTGGAGCCTTGAGTATCAGTTGCACTTGTGTTTGGTGCATCATTTTGTTCTGTTATCTGGGGCTGCCTGCTTGGCGGCATTTTGACACTCGAAAATCTCTGGTTTCTTCCAATTCTATTTTGGATTGGATATGGCAAAATTTGAACATTATGATTTTGATGTTTTTTGGACTATAGGTTGCGTATGGGCTATGGACATTTCTACTGTATTCTTGCCTAGTCCTATTTGTATCAGGATTCTTTATGATTCATCGGGCCATGAACAATTACTTAACGGAGTTTCTTTTTTCTAAATTGGGGACTTCTGTTGTTTGATTTATGATTTGAGGCATCACACGTGTCTTACATTACTGTGTTTTACTATCTGGCTTCAACTCCTATAACAGTGTGATACTATGGACAATTAATAATACGGTCAGGGACTTGTATTGAACTGCTATGTTTATGCATTGATATATTTTGTTATGTGTTCCCTGTTTATCTATTTTTATGGGATATACACACTTAATCCCTTTATGGCATTGTATTAACATCTTTATGGCAGTTGTAGATATTTCAACTTATAGGATGTCATTGTATGTTGTTTTCCTAAAACAAACCTTCATTTTGTCATTTTAGGGGAAATGTTTAAGGGGTGTGTATAGGATATGGAACCACTTTATGTCATTGCATCTTTTTCTATCTTTACTTAATAACTTTTGGATAACTGACCGTAGTGATTAAGAGGCTGATCGGGTCATGATCAACGTCGGCCTTAGTACGGGCATCTTTGCAGTAACAGTGTGGTTATGTCCCTACAATTTTTGTAATGTACATTTAGGCGAAGGTTCTCTGAATGATTGGCCAATTCTAAATTATAGGAATTTGGTGAGGGTGACACCTTCTCTATAGTTGTGTTGATATACAACAGGGAACATTACATGAGCTTTGTAGTTGAATTTGATAGATAGTAGGAGCGATTTTTGATAACCCTCTATACATTGCGCTATTTCTATTTGTCTGCAAACCACAATACTAGCTGTGGGGTCCACTATTGTTCCTTTTGATATTTGGACCTTTTCTTGGTTTCATGAAGTTTCTTTCCACATTTTTTGACAACCTATATGGTGATCAGGTGGATACATTGGGTGGATCAATGGTTTAGGTGAGCTAGTAATTTTGGCCATTAATCCCATTTTCAGATTTGTATTATATTATATATCATTAACAATATCTATTACACTAATTGGCCAATCAAAAAGGGCCCTAGTGGGCCCATCAACAATATATTGAGTGTATAGGCTGGCTTTTCATGGTCTAGTATTGAACACATGGTTAACTTTTGCCCACTTGTATCTGGAATTCTGGTCTCAACAAGTTTCTTTTGGGTATTGTTTTACCCGGTTTGGGATTACTCTCCCTACTGAACTTTCATATTATGTTTCCCTTTGGGGGCTATATTTTGTTGGGAAATATATATTTGTATATTGCTTGAATAGGAGTTTCCTTTGGTAGCATTGTTCGGGCAGTTCAATGAGTCTCTGGTGGGATTCTGAATTATTGCTTTTCGCTGGAATACTATCTGGTTGGATTGTGAGCTTATTGTCATGGATCTTGAAACTATCTTGAATGGCCTATGTGCTGATAAAAATGACATAAGATTGTTTGGGATTTCTAATGAGAATGGTACTTGGAAGGATGCTCTTAATACGGATCCAGTTGACAGCTGCAATCTGGCATTCAACAAGCTTGGTAGGGGGATGAAAACCCTCAGAATGAATATTTGGCATCTGAAGCTTTTCAGAGCCTATCAGAACAAGGAAATCATGCCCAGAGGACTCAGGGTCCGAATTCAGCCCCTAGTGGGGAAGATGGATGATGAATTACTTAAGGATTGGAACCTGGCACTTCAGCAGGCTTCCATGTCCTTTGTTCATATCCTTAGCTCATATTATGAGCGGATGATTGGTACGAACATCGCGGAAGTGAAAAAGCTTTGTGAAGAATCTAAAAGATATGAGGATCAACCTCAGTATACTGTTTGCATGAACAAATTATCAAAGGAGCTTCTTATCTTTGAGAAGCAAACATGGATATAATGGATTACCATAGGGGCAAACCTTCTGAGGTGTCCAAAAATGTGAAATTTGTTGAGACCAGTAGACCAGTTGGGGCCATTAATAGGAA
This sequence comes from Protopterus annectens, assembly GCF_019279795.1. Classification (NCBI taxonomy): domain Eukaryota; kingdom Metazoa; phylum Chordata; order Ceratodontiformes; family Protopteridae; genus Protopterus; species Protopterus annectens. The sequence goes on along the minus strand of NC_056738.1, from coordinate 469,938,164 downwards.
GAGACCCAGATCCATTTTAAGAAAGACAGACACACATTATAGCATTACCCCGGCTGAGGAATATTCAGTCACTGATATTGATAGTGCCAGCACCCGGGAATCACCCATTAGACATAGTGGGAGGCGGGGTGGCAGGAAACACAGGAATAGTTATGGTGAAGGGATTATTACAGACTTTAATGACACAATAGACACTAACTGTTGCAATGATTTAAATATATCCACTGCAATTTTAACACAAGAGCAGAAGCAGCTCCTCAATAAAGGTTTGAATTTTTTGCCCAGCTTTTTTGTGGTTGAAACTTGTAGGGTATCTGACGTACATGACTTATGCTGTAGACTTAACCTGAAATTGTTTTTTTCTGGTGACCAATCTCAAAGGTCTACTGAGTTCAGATTCCTCAAGTCTGATTTCCAGCCACCAATGAATAAACATGTGTCCATCTTTTTACAGGCTGTGCTCAAATATTTACACTTCAACACTGGTGAGTCTTTAATATTAGGTCAGAATTTAACTATTGGGGAAAGTAAAGCTTTACAGGAGCTTAAGGACAATCATAGGATTGTCAGTGTACATGCAGGCAAGGGAGGGGCTGTAATCATATTGGACACGGATTATTATCTCGACGAGGGTAAGGGGCAGTTGTCCAACCCACATCACTATATGGCTATGCCTTTGGATCCTATAACTAATTTTAAGAAAGACATTGACTCATTTTTGTGTGAGGCTGTGGATGAGGGTATTATCACAGAGATGGTCAAACCTCATCTAACAGTTAGGGATCCCCAAAAGCAAATCATGTATCATTTGCCCAAAATTCATAAATCATTGACTAAACCACCTATTGAGGCATCACACGTGTCTTACATTACTGTGTTTTACTATCTGGCTTCAACTCCTATAACAGTGTGATACTATGGACAATTAATAATACGGTCAGGGACTTGTATTGAACTGCTATGTTTATGCATTGATATATTTTGTTATGTGTTCCCTGTTTATCTATTTTTATGGGATATACACACTTAATCCCTTTATGGCATTGTATTAACATCTTTATGGCAGTTGTAGATATTTCAACTTATAGGATATCATGGTATGTTGTTTGCCTAAAACAAACCTTCATTTTGTCATTTTAGGGGAAATGTTCAAGGGGTGTGCATAGGATTTGGAACCACTTCATGTCATTGCATCTTTTTCTATCTTTACTTAATAACTTTTGGATAACTGACCGTAGTAGTTAAGAGGCTGATCGGGTCATGATCAACGTCGGCCTTAGTACGGGCATCTTTGCAGTAACAGTGTGGTTATGTCCCTACAATTTTTGTAATGTACATTTAGGCGAAGGTTCTCTGAATGATTGGCCAATTCTCAATTATAGGAATTTGGTGAGGTTGACACCTTTTCTATAGTTGTGACTGATATATAATAGGGAACATTACATGGGCTTTGCAGTTGAATTTGATATATAGAAGGAGCGATTTTTGATAACCCTCCAGCCTATACATTGCGCTATTACTATTTGACTGCAAACCACAATATTAGCTGTAAGGTCCACTATTGGGCCTTTTGATACTTGGACCTTTTCTTGGTTTCACGAAGTTTCTTTCCACATTCTTTGATAACCTATATGGTGATCAGGTGGATACATTGGGTGGATCAATGGTTTTGGTGAGCTAGTAATTTTGGCCATTAATCCCCTTTTCAGATTTTTACTATATTATATATCATTAACAATATCTATTACACTAATTGGCCAATCAGAAAGGGCCCTAGTGGGCCCATCAACAATATATTGAGTGTATAGGCTGGCTTTTCATGGTCTAGTATTGAACACATGGTTAACTTTTGCCCACTTGTATCTGGAATTCTGGTCTCAACAAGTTTCTTTTGGGTATTGTTTTACCCGGTTTGGGATTACTCTCCCTACTGAACTTTCATATTATGTTTCCCTTTGGGGGCTATATTTTGTTGGGAAATATATATTTGTATATTGCTTGAATAGGAGTTTCCTTTGGTAGCATTGTTCGGGCAGTTCAATGAGTCTCTGGTGGGATTCTGAATTATTGCTTTTCGCTGGAATACTATCTGGTTGGATTGTGAGCTTATTGTCATGGATCTTGAAACTATCTTGAATGGCCTATGTGCTGATAAAAATGACATAAGATTGTTTGGGATTTCTAATGAGAATGGTACTTGGAAGGATGCTCTTAATCTGAGGATCTAGTTGACAGCTGCAATCTGGCATTCAACAAGCTTGGTAGGGGGATGAAAACCCTCAGAATGAATATTTGGCATCTGAAGCTTTTCAGAGCCTATCAGAACAAGGAAATCATGCCCAGAGGACTCAGGGTCCGAATTCAGCCCCTAGTGGGGAAGATGGATGATGAATTACTTAAGGATTGGAACCTGGCACTTCAGCAGGCTTCCATGTCCTTTGTTCATATCCTTAGCTCATATTATGAGCGGATGATTGGTACGAACATCGCGGAAGTGAAAAAGCTTTGTGAAGAATCTAAAAGATATGAGGATCAACCTCAGTATACTGTTTGCATGAACAAATTATCAAAGGAGCTTCTTATCTTTGAGAAGCAAACATGGATATAATGGATTACCATAGGGGCAAACCTTCTGAGGTGTCCAAAAATGTGAAATTTGTTGAGACCAGTAGACCAGTTGGGGCCATTAATAGGAAGAGACCCAGATCCATTTTAAGAAAGAGAGACACGCATTATAGCAGTACCTTGGCTGAGGAATCTTCAGTCACTGATATTGATAGTGTCAGCATCCAGGAATCACCCACCCCCAAAAAACAACGCAATGCGGATCACCCTTTAGACGTAGTGGGAGGTGGGGTGGCAGAAAACACAGGAATAGGAACAGGAATAGTTATGGTGGAGGGATTATTACAGACTTTAATGACACATTAGACAATAACTGTTACAATGTTTTAAATATATCCACTGCAATTTTAACACAAGAGCAGAAGCAGCTCTTCAATAAAGGTTTGAATTTTGTGCCCGGCTTTTTTGTGGATGAAACTTGTATGGTATCTGACTTATATGACTTTTGCCGTAGACAACCTAAAATTGTTCTTTTCCGGCGACCAATCTCAAAGGTCTACTGAGTTCAGATTCCTCAAGTCTGATTTCAGCCACCAATGAATAAACATGTGTCCATCTTTTTACAGGCTGTGCTCAAAGATTTACACTTCAACACTGATGAGTCTTTAATATTGGGTCAGAATTTAACTACTGGGGAAAGTAAAGCTTTACAGGAGCTTAAGGACAATCATAGGATTGCCATTGTACCTGTGGACAAGGGAGGGGCAATAGTCATATTGGACACAGATTATTATCTTGACGAGGGTAAGGGACAGTTGTCCAACCCATGTCACTATATGGCTATGCCTTTAGGTCCTACATCTAATTTTAAGAAAGACATTGACTCTTTTTTGAGTGAGGCTGTGGATGAGGGTATTATCACAGAGATGGTCAAATCTCATCTAACGGTTAGGGATCCCCAGAAGCAAATTATGTATCTTTTGCCCAAAATTCATAAATCATTCACTAAACCACCTGGCTGGCCTATTGTTTTGGGGATAGGTTCATTGACTGAACCTCTCTCGGCCTTTTTGACTCAAATTTGAAACCTCTTTTGAATTTAATTAGGGCACGCATACAAGACACTACACAGTTTTGAAAATCTTGTCAGATACTCAACTAGAACCTTGGTGGCTTCTTTGTACTTTAGATGTCAAAGCTCTGTATACCAACATCCCCCATTGGGCCAGTCTTCAAGCCTTACAATTCTGGCTGGATCATGCCAACTTATATCCAGCTGGATTTAATACTCTACTCTTACGTATGGTGGAGCATGTGCTGAATAAAAACATTTCTATTTTCAGGGGGAATGTTATTGGCAGATTCAGGGCACCATGATGGGTGCATCATTTGCACCGATCTATGCGGATTTGTTTATGGCCTTCTTTGAAGAGCAACTTATACATGATTTCTCTCATAACATATATATTGATGAAAATGACATCTGGTGGAGATATCCGGATGATTGCTGGATGGTATGGTGGGCGGATATGTGTTTTCTTCTTGAGTTTGTCCAATACCTTAATGACAACAAGTAGGGTATAGAGTTCCCTCTGAACTCGGATAGCAACAAAATCAATTTTTTGGATGTTACTATCCGGAGAAACTTGGACAATACCCTAATTACTAAAGTTTTTCGGAAATGCCCTCAATATAGCAATTTGCTTCATGCTACAAGCTTACACCCCAGCCACACCATCTGCAACATCCTGAAATCCCAGTTTCTATGTATGAAGAGAATTAGTTCCACTCAAAATGAATATGACTCTTCCAAGCAGGACCTCTGCAAAAGATTTTGGAATAGAGGATGCTGGAACTTTGACATTATTTCTGCCAGCAATTGCACCAATAATCAAGACAGGATGTCCTTATTAGAATATAAGGCCAAAACTAGGGTAGACACATCAGGTTCATAACAACGTTTGGGAGGAACACCGATATTAAGGATACTATTCACAAACATTGGGATATCCTTTTGGCCAATGACAGTTTGTGACCAGTATTGGGGACGAGGTGTCAATTTTTATTCAGGAAAGGTAAAATGTTGAGTTCCCACTTTTCCCATTTTAAACACACCAGTAGTGGGGGTGCTATATAACAACAACTCACCCTGTCTGGAGATACTCTTTTTGGCACTTTCCCTTGTGGACATTGCCCTTTGTGTCGATATGTGAGCAAACTTAAACAATTCACTAGCAAAAATACCAGTAAAGTGCATGATATTAATTTTTTTGGAAATTGTGGAACTGACTGGATTATCTATTTGGCCACCTGTAAATGTTCGGCCTTTTATGTTGGTCAGACATCTCGTCCACTTAGAATACGTATGTCAGAATACTGCAGTGACATATGTAATAAACGTGATACTAATGCTCTATACAGGCACTGCCTAATGCATACCAATGCAGATTTTTGTTTTTTAATAATTGATAGAATTGCTGGAAATAGGAACATGCAGGGATGGCACAGCATTTTGAACAGGAAAGAAAAATTTGGGATTATTAAACTGGGGGGACTTTTCCCACCCGGACTAAATGATCATTTATAGTGCTTAACATTTTTTCCTGTATGTAATCTAAATTACTATTACTTATTTGTTTAAATCTTTACTTAACTGAAGGAAGTGATGTTGTTAATTTGTGTGTGTGTGTGTGTGGGGGGGGGGGGTCCTTCTCATTGGTGGATGGGTCTATTTATGGAGGAATGAGTTTCATTGTGTAAAGGTATTCCACTGATGAAGGCTGTTTTGCTGAAACTGGTATGGAGAATAAAATTACAATTGCCATTTTTAATGGCTTGATTTAGTCTTGTTTGTTTTGTTTTTTGCCTTTAATCACCTGAATGCTGGCCATTTGTGACACGTTTATTTACACAACTGTACTGTGTTCTTCATATTGATCACTGCTGCAATAGCCTTAGCTATATGGGTAGATTACAGTAGCTTACATTTGAGAGGTGGAAGGAGTAGAGTCCAAGAGCCCCTGTAGAATGGCCCTATCAAAGTCTGACCTTGGCCTAGAGAAGGAATCAAGTTTATAATGCTTTGTAAAAGTATGTGCAGAGGACCAAGTAGCAGCTTCTAGAATACTTCTATAATACAGCTCTTTCAAATAAGCCATAGATGAAGCCAAGGCTCCGTTAGAGCGGGCCTTGACCCTGCCTAGAATATTTTTTTATGGTGAGTATAACAAAAGGTAACAGCCTTAGACAAACATTTGGAAATAGTCTGTTTTTGATAGAGGTTGTCCCGTCTTACCTTCACAGGAAATGAACAAATTAATCTGAAGATCTGAAAGATTCAGTTCTGTCAAGATAGCATCTGAGTTGTCTGTGAATATCCAAGGTAAGAAGTATCCTTTCTCCCTCATTTTTAGGTTTGGGAAAGAAAATGGGGAGCTGGATAGTTTGGCTTAAAGTAAACTGAGATACCACTTTAGCATGGCATAAAAGAAGGATTAGTTCACAAAGCAACCTTGTCCCTGTAGAAATGAGATAGGGTTGACTTACCATAAAATATTGCAACTCAGATACTCTTCTTGCAGAGGTCAGAGCAATCAGTGTCCCATGTTAAGAACCTCAACTCAGCCAGGTTAGCTGGTTTAAATGGAGCAAGCGTTAGCTTCTCCAACACAAAATTTAGATCCTAAGGAGGGACCACAGGATTACTTGCAGGCCTCTTGTGCAAAACCCCTTTCAAAACATTTGGCATAAGACTGCATTGAAAGAAGAGAATCAGTGGGCAAATATGGTGACAAATGAACCCAGACATAGGAATACGAAAAGCCATAAGACAGTGACTCACACAAATTGTAAAACCAGAGAACAACTAACCCTGAATGGGTGCTACCTACATAGTTGATACCAACTAGAAGACCTTTTTCCATTTGCTAATAAATGATTTTCTATTAGCAGGCTTTCTTGCTTCCACGTGTAACTGCTGCATGTCTTCAGCCAATAGGTGCCTTAAAGGAATTAAGACCCCATCATCCAGGCAGTCAATTGAAGTTGGTTCATGTCAGGGTGTATCAAAACCTCTGTCCTTGTGTGAGTAGATCTAGTGTATGAGGAAGCTTGTGGTAATTTCCCCTAGCCATTTCCAAAAGAAGAGAGAAAGAATAGTTGTGTAAAATCTTGCCATAACCATAGATGTCCTTCTCTTCCATGTTACAGTAGTCATAATCTTTGGGTTATCCTCTGCTTAGCTACTGGAACATCCAGCCAGTATACAAAAGCTTTAGTCACTGCAAGTTATGTGGGGCATCTGATGTTGGCCATAGGGTGTGTGGGCCATAAAAGTGACGTCTGCATGTACATTTCCCCAGAACTGAACATCCCAGTCGGACCACAGTCCCAGGATAGGTGCACAAGGCCTGTGTCATCCAACAAGGCATTTATATATATATATATATATATATATATATATATATATATATATATATATATATATATATAGGGGGTAGGGAGGAGGGATAGAATACTGTAACATGGAAGAGAAGGACATCTATGGTTATGGTAAGACTTTACACAATTGTTCTATGTCCTTCTATTCCTATGTTGCAGTATTCATAACATTTGGGTGAGTGCCAAAGTTCAAAGGGAAGAAGAAGAGGGTGGTATGGAACTGTTTTCCAAGAACCCATGCAGGATTGCCCTAGCAATCCCTGCTCTAGACCTGGAGATATGGTCCAGTTTGTAGTGTTTGGTGAAGGTATGGACAGATGTCCAGGCAGCTGCCTCTAGAATGAAAGCAGTGACCAGCCCTTTGAAGAAGGCTCTAGATGAGGCCATGGCTCTAGTGGAGTGGGCTTTAATTTTTGAGGTTAGATGTTTGCCATGGTAGGTGAACAGAAGGAGATGGCCTTAGAAATCCAGGCAGAAATAGTCTGCTTTGTCACCACTTTTCCCAAAGCTCTGGGGTGAAAGGAGAGGAGACAAACAATTGCTCTGATCTCCCAAGGGACTTGGTCTTGTCAAGGTAGAACCATAGTTGTTTGTGAACATCAAGGGAATACAGGACTATCTCACTGTCATTCTGGGGAGATGGAAAAAAAGGTGGGGAGGTGAATACATTGGTTCAGGGACAGCTCATTGGCCACCTTAGGCATTGGTCCTTAGGGTCACTCTATCTATGTGGAAGATTACAAAAGGTGGGGTGGCTATGATGGCCTGGAGCTCTGACACTCTCCTGGCTGATGTCAGGGCCACCAAAAGCACAGTCATCCAAGTGCAATATTTTAGAGAGGCTTTTGATGCTGGCTCAAAAGGAGCAACAGTGAGCTTCTCTAAAATGTAGTTCAGGTCCCATGGGGGTGGAACTGGCCTCCTGGGGGGCCTGAGGTGCAGTACTCCCTTATGGAACAACGTCATGGGAAGTCAGAAGGCAAGAGGAGGGTCAAGGGGCTAACAAGCCAAAACAGCAGCTAGGTGGGTCTTAACAGAAGAATATGCCGACCTGCCTGCAACAATTCACACAGGTAGGACAGCACTAAAATAATCTCTCCTTGAACTGGGTCTAGCTGTCTTTGAAGACATCAGATGGAGAATCTTTTCCATTTGGACAAACAAGATCCCCTAGTACTGGGTTTCCTGGCCTCCTGCAGGACATTAAGCACATCCTCAGTGTAAAGGTGTCTGAAAGGGATCAAAACTCTATCACCCACAGGGTTAGGTTCAAATATTCCAAGTGGGGATGGATTAGGGATCTCTTGTCCTGTGTGAGAATGTCCACTCTGTGAGGTGACTTATGATGACTGCCTCTGGCTAAATGCAGAAGAAGGGATAACTAATGCTGCCTTGGCCAAAAGGGAGTCACCAAAAAGATTTTTGGTTTGTGCTGCTGGATTTTCAACAGGACTTTTTTGTAGAGTGTGAAGGGGGGGGGGGATGCATACAGAAATATCCCCTTCCATGAGACAGAAAAGGCATCTGCTGCCCTCACTAGGGGCTGGGTGCCCTGGCACAAAAGAGTGGAAGCTGTCTGTTCAGAGGGGAGGCAAACATATCTATTTGTAGAGTACCCCACTTGTGGACTATGTCCAGGAACACATCACTGTGTAGTATCTATTCATGGGATTGTGACATGGAACTGCTCAAGGTCTCTGCCTGAGTGTTCTGGAATGAAGGGTGACTGTGTTGGACCACCAGTTCCCAGGCCTGGAGTGCAAGTCTGCATAGCAAGTAAGATTTCGTTCCCCCGTGTTTGTCCACATACCAGAGAACTGTAGTGTTGTCTGTAAACAACTTCAGGGGGCCTTGCTTCAGAATGTGTTGGAAGGCCCTCAGAGCAAGGAAGATGGCCCTCATTTCTCTGATGTTGATGTGCTCCTGCTTGAAGGGGCATGTCCATGTGCCTTGCACCTTCAAGCTGCCCATAGCAGTTCCCCAGCCCAGGTCTGAGGCATCTGTGTACATCTCCTGGACTGGGGTGATGGGTTGTAATGGAATTCCTGGGTTGAGAGAGACTTGATTCAAACACCAAAGGATCTCCTTCCTTAGGCATGGTAGGAAAGGAATGTTGTGGTCCAAGGCGTGGGAGTGCTGGGTCCATGTGGACCTTGGGTACCACTGAAGTTCTCATGTGGAGTCTTGGCAGTGGCTACACATGGGTATAGTGGAGGCCACATGTCCTAGGAGTCTGAGATATTGTCTCGCTGTCATAGCAGTGGCGTGGAAGACAGACAGCAGGTATTGCTTCAGACTTTCCACCTTTTGGGGTGGAATGAATGTCCTCATAACATCTGTCCTTATTCTGCACCCCAGGAAAACTTGGTCCTAGGACGGACTTAGTTTGGAGCTGGGGAAACTGATGCTGAACCCCAGGGACTACATGACAGAGATGACTTCTTGGAGATGCATTTGTAGGGAAGAGGAACAACCTGCCTGGATCAGGAGGTCATCCGGGTATGAAAAAATTTGAATCCCTTGGACCCTGTAATAAGGTACCACTGGAGCCAGACATTTGGTGAATACCCACAGAGCAGTAAATAGTCCAAAGGGCAAGGCAGAAAACTGAAAATGCAAGGAACCCACAGAGAATTGTAAATACTTCCTGTAGCTGAGTCTTATGGGGATATGTAGCTATGCATATTTGATACCCAAAGTAGCCAGAAATGCCTGAGGCATTAGCAGGGGGAAAAGAGTCTGGAGAGTTAGCATGCGAAAAGTGGGTACTTGCAGAAAAGGGTTGAGGTGGGAGAGATCCGAGATGGGTCTCCATGAGCTGTCTTTCCTTAGGACTAGGAAACGTCTGGAGTAAAAGCTGTTTCCCTTTTCTGACAGAGGGACAGGGTGGATAGTCCCTTGAGAGAGGAGGCTGTCTAAGATGGTCTGGAAAAGGGGAAGATGGTCCTTTGGTGGCTGTGGGATGCCTCTTAAGGAGGGAGGAATGATCCAAGTCATGACATAACCCTTTTCTACAATAGCCAAGACCCACTTGTCTGAGGTAATGCTTTGCCAGATGGGAAGACAGTGAGCAGTCTTTGGGAAAGGGGAATGGAATCTGGGGGGGGGGGGGTGAAGGGGAAAACAGGTAGTCACAGAATACCTGCCCTGTCTTGAAACTGTGGTTTCTGAACTGGAGTCTAAGCAGGCCTGGAAGGAGGCTGCTGCTTCATAGACCTCTTTTGCTAGAATGAGGGGTAGGAGCAGAATGTTTCCTGATGAACTGTGTCTTGGTGGAATAATTCCTATGGAATTTAGGGACTGGAGACACAAACAAATGTTTTAAGTCTAAAAAACTGACTTAAAAAATGAACAGATGCCAGACCGAGTAATCCTTAAATCCCAACAGGTTTAATGTTAGTGCTTTGTTCATCAAACCTACGGTGAACTTCTTCCAGAATTGGAATGCCTATTTAAAGAATGAAATGTTGGGAAAGGGTTTGTCTGAAGAAGTTCATTGTATGGCATAGGAAAGGGAGTCCTCTGAAGAGGAATCTGAAGAGTCCTCAGCATCAAGAAAATGAGGATCTTCAGTCTGAGGCCTAGGACTGATAACTGGAGGGGCAGCCAGAGGGAAAGCAGGCATAGAAGGCTTAATGGCCACGAAGGCATTAAATAAGCTTTGAGAGGAAAACTTGTCAATTAGGCAGGCTTTCTGAAGGAGGAGAGACATGTTTTGTCTTTTGTTTCCTTTTTAATGAAGAGGTAGGCCTGGACGGCATAGGGCCTATGGAGGGCCTAGAATCAGACTGTTCTAAATCAGTGGACGGACCAGTCTGGATGTCTGTTATAAGCCAAAGTTCCCCCTCATTGTCGGTGCACAACATCTGCAAAACCTCCATGGATGTGCTTTCAGTCCTAGGTTCTGCAACCTCCCAAACAGTACCTGCTATACCTAAACTGGCTGGTTCTGTATGTTAGTCCAGGCAAACGTCGACCACAGGAGGAATGTCGAATGGAGGAGGTAGAGCAGTAGGTTCAGGCCTGAAAACTTTGGCCATCTTTTTTGGTGGCTCGACGGTCTGAATGGAAGGCCCTTCTATTGCCAGAGCCAGATGTTTAAGATGCTGGTTTTCTAAGTAGATGTTTAGGGGATCCAGACGGCTGCAAAGAGTCTTAGGAACAAAGGCCTGACAAACTGAGCAGGTTTTATAGCCATGGTTGGGCCCTAGACCGAAAAAGCAAAGATTGTGGGTGTCCTTATGGGGGATCTGACCATCCAAACCTTCACTTTCCTTTCCTGGATGACATGAACCTAAGCAGGCATGCAGTGACCAAAAAGAGAAGAAGAAAATGGCCCCATTGGGGTACCTATATGAATTTCAAAGATCCGATAGTAGAGATGGCAGGAACAGCTGATGTTCGAATGGAGGCAGAGAAGTTCTGACGAAAGCTACATGCAGACAACACTTTTATGGCCCGCACACCCTACGGCCAATGTCAGACATCCCACGTACCTTGCAGTGACTAAAGCTTTTGTATACTGGCCGGACATTTGGGTAGCTACGCAAAAGATAATCCAAAGGTTATGAATACTACAACATGGAAATAGAAGGACATAGAATAGTTGTGTAAAATCGTACTATAACCTTAGATGTCCTTCTCTTCCATGTTGCAGTATTCATTACTGTAGGGAGGTGGGTGCCTGCAGCACCGGACATCCGTCCAGTATACCAAAGTCTTTGGAAGGGGGTACATGCGACGTTGCATGCATGTGCCATAAACTGCCATCAGCTTGGACGTGGAAAAGCTTATAGTTAGATCTATTTTTTCCAGTGAATGAAAAGCCCTTTAAACTGAGGTGTCTAGTTGACATTCCAGGAATGCAGTCCTGTGTGATGGAGTCAAGGAAGACTTTTGAATGTTCTCTTGGAATCCCAGCTTGTGTAAGAGATCTCTCAACCAAGAGAAAGAGATTCCTGAAAAAAAGACTCTGCAAAGATGAGCAAGTTATCTAAATATGCAAAATGGCAAATACCTTGTAGCCTGCCATGAGCAATAACAGGAGCTAGATTCTTTGTGAATACTCTTCGTGCAGTAGACAGTCCAAAGGGTAAGGCAGAAAACTGATAATGTGATCCAGCAACACAAAACCTTAAGGGACATCTGAAGTCTGGATGAGTAGGGATGTGATAAACACTTTTTATGTCTAGTGTTACCAGGAAACTTGAAAGAGGAAGAAGAAGTAATAGGTTGTGGAGTGACATCACTTTGAATGTGGGCAATATCACACACAGGTTTAAGATAGAAAGAAAGATCTAAAACTGTCCTTCAAGCATTTTTTTTTTGGCACTAAGGACATCCTTGAATAAAATCCCAACCCCAGCTGGGAAGGAGGAACCAGTTCTATCACTCCTTGGGATAGTATATGATGAAGAACCGGTGGAAAAAAAAAAAAAAAAAAAAGAGTCTGATCGGTAAGAATGGAATGGAGGAATTTCGAATTTCCTCTCACTATCATCTGTAAATTTGATGAATCATCTTCAGAACCCATTTGTGTGAAGCTATCTGTTGCTAAAGAGAAAAATGGAGATTCAGGTTTTCTAAAAGAAAAAAAAGGGGTCAGGATGGGACGGGGTCACAAAGTCTCCTGAATAGTCATTCAGACTTGATGGACTGTCCTTGGTTTAGGGAGGATTAAGGCTTCTTTTTGGAACCCTCTTGCCATTTTTTCTTAAACACGTTTACCTGTAATTTGTTGAGATTGTTTATTCTGCTTTTTGAAAAACTGGATGATGAGTCAGAGAATCCCCTAGAAAATTTAGAAAAGGAAAGTTGAAAACATCTTAGACTCCCTAGATCAGCTTACCCCTTTCATCACATTTTTTGCAGCAGAGGGGCTATACAAAGGGGAATTTAAAATTTCATTTTAACATCATCTGGGAAGGTCTGAGAATGCAGCCATGCAAACCTCCTCAAAGCAGTACCAGTGGCCATACACACACTGTAAACAATCCGTAATGACCTGTGCAATAGAAGAAGCTAAATTATTTAACATAGATATTTCCTTACAAGAAGAAATTGCAGATAAAACATTCCTCACACTTTCACAATTAGAACAAACTTGACATGAATCTGACAATTCAAAATTCTGAAAAAGTGCTGAAGTATACACTTTTTCGCATACTTATGAATAATTTTCCCATCCTTATCAGAAAGAGTAGGACTGGAATTAATTAAATGTTTAGCAGCAGTGGGACCAACTAAAGCTATAGCTGATGGGTCAGGTTTTGCAATAGTGTATAAAACTTGAAAGGACTGAGGAACTTTATACATCCTCTGTCTTTTTAGGGGCAGCTGACTGACTAACAGGAAAACTGTGGGTGCTAACATACATATCCTCTAAAGCAGACAGAGCAAGCAGAATGGGTATAGGTTCTGGAAATTCCTTCTGTAACAACTCATAGTAATTTCTGAGGGACTGATAAACCTTAGTGTTCTCTCACTGAAAACAGCAACACATTCTAGTAATATTCTCACAGAAAGAGAAATTTCCACAGGGAGAATCAAAAACTGAGGTCTCCTGTGAGTCTGAATCAGAAATCTGAGGAAAAAACCTTGTATCTCTTCCTCCATCTTCCTGTTCATATTCAGAATCTTGAACCTCTTCATGAAAAGAGAAATCCCTTTCTTTCTTTTACCAGAAACCACTTTACAAGAATCAATAGTCCGAATTAAATGCTGACCCAGATCCAGTAAGCTACCCCTGTCTAGGGAAATTTGAAGAGTACACACGTACTTAGTTTTCTGTTTCTTTATGAAATGAAAATGAGGCCAGCCATATTACTAATGGGAGCAGCAGCTTTCCCATGGATGGGCACAGCATTCTGACACAACAGGAAATCCCTCCTTGTTCCCTCTCCCAGGACCAACAAGAGTGGCTCTCTCTTGCGTACTAAGGGGACCTCAACAGCTGCAGAGCTCATAGTTAATCCCCAGTTCATAGCGGCTGTAGGCACTACACCAGAGGAATCTGGGGAAAAGATGAGTGGTCTGAGGTATAACAAATGGCCACAGTAGAGTGACCCATTTGCAGCTGAGGCAAATAGCTAGTTTGTTGTGGTGGCAAAGCTTGTTTGCTTACTTTTTTCTTTTTGTGGTTGGAAGAAGGACTGATCATGTGACTGGTAATTTGTTCCATGGTCAGGCCAAAAAAGGTGCCTTTTTTCCCAGGGAAGTGAAGCAACAAATTCTGTTAAAAACTATGTCTTTAAAAGTCACATTTTTTACAGAAATACACAGTAAAAGGCAGTTTAAAACACTTTGCCATTCCCCCTCCCCAAAAGTAAAATAAACATAATTTCTCCAAAGAAAGTTTTTTCAGTTGCTTTACACAACTTTTAAAAGAACAGAAAAAAAGAACAATCCCATTTAAAAGTATGAAACAATCAAGTGACACAAACTTCTAGCTTTAAAATAACTTTCCTGCTGAGGAAAGTGATAAAACACAAACAATATTTATAAAGTGGAATGTTTTTCCTCAAAGGGAACTTATCTTCCCAGCAAAGGAACAGCACCAATCAGAATGTTGATCCTTAAAAGCCTTAGAAGAGAGTACACTTCTGTAGCACTGAAGTTCTGAAGGGTTTGGGGTCAATACTTGTCTTTTAGTCAGCTCAGCTCAAGCTGTCTGACAGTTGGGGCACATGAGGTGCCCTGAAGCTTTGAAGGCTGGTCGGCTGTTATGTCCTTGGAGGATATAACCACATATTGCTAAAGCTACTGCAGCAGTGATTAATATGATGAACATCAAAGGACGCACAAGGAAGCACTCTCCTGTCAATCCCCACCTGAAGAACATTCGGCTATCACCTTTTTCCTAGTTTTTCCCTCTGATATCTGTCAGGGTTACACAACTGGCATTTATGATACTGTTTTATTCCATATTTCTCCATAAGGAAGTTTATAGATGTATGCTAGGACTGAAATTCAAGGTAAGAGAACAGCAATAAAGAATGATGATTGCAAGGGCTTGGTGTCCTTACACATTCCACACATGACATCATAGCAAGTGTCATAAAAGAGTTAGTGCTCCCGCCCTCCAAGCATGGAATCTTAAGAGAAAAAAGTACTAGAATGTGATTTCCAAACAGGATATACCTTATAAAGGAGGGTCCCTAATATATCAAATCCATATTTTTAGTTTGCTTACACCAAGTCTGTTGCAATAATAGAAGCTTACTGTGGGTTTAAAATAATGGGGCAGTCAATGTTATCATGCTATTACCACTGCCCTCATTCATGGTAAGAGCTAATGGTAACTGGGGATCTATCCTTTGGAGTTGGTTAATAAAGGCTGACAGTACCCTGTTACAGAACTATGTTGAGACAGCCACATCCACTTAAACAGCTTATTTCCTAACTGAAGTGGATATCACAGCACAACATCAGTACCAGTAAGTACATGGATGGAGGAACTTCATGATTTCCTGTAACATGTTTGATACACAGTGGTTCAACAGAATGCATTCACAAGAGTTAATACTTGTACTGTTGTGCCAAGCAAGAGAAAAAGTTTACTATCATGGGAGCAGGATGGGTATGAATTTTGTGTCTTGGTATACATCTTAGGACAGAGTAAAACATGCAGTACATCCCAAACTATATTAGAAGGCGAAACAAAGCTGCACCCAAACCTATTAAAATTACACTGCAAGCTGGAGTATAGTTACCAATAAAAATAAAATATGCAACAGCCTGAAGAAAAAAAAACATGGTTTTAATACAATATACATTTGTCTTTTTACTGCAAACAATATTACTTTGTGAAGGCATGGCAATTTTCTAGATGCAACTTTTAACAATTTGCTACTGTACAATCATGACCTGGACTAAAAGTGAAAGATCAGCTCCAAAGATTTCTCTCCAGGGGCTGAAATGATGAAGGTAGTCTGAGAACAAACTCACTCCTCTTTAAACCATGTTCACCAACAACCCTTGCCTTCTTAATGATTTAAGAAAATCCTTGGTTACATCTGGATTTTTTCTTTTTTAATGCGTCTAATTGCATAGATTAGCATGAAGAACTATTTTCTGAGAATGTTTAAAAATGCTACAGTAAGCATTAATTTAAACTGAGAATGCCATCTGGAAAAGTGCCTTGTGAAAAGTTTTGAAAAATCTGTCCAGCAAGCCTAAGCAAAACTTGGATATAACTAAATAATTCAAACTGTAGTTGTGATCTGCCAAATATGAGGTCTGACAACAAGTATAAATTTGTGTATACATACTTTAATTCTCGAATTTAAACACCCTGTTCAGTTTTCCTTTGACTGCTGAAATACTGACCTTGATGCAGTGTCTCAGAAAAATACCTAATGACATTACAGCCTGCGACCTGTGTACTTTATGGGGGGGGGGGCATGGCTTTTTAATTTACAAATGTAATACAATATAATTACTCCATCAATAAGACACCCTTAAGAGATGATCCAATAGACAGGGATCCTGGAACATATGTAGACAGTAATCTGGCCTTTGACCAAAGTATTAAGAAAATCATTCTATATCACCCAACTTATAAATAATGGGATGGCATCCAGGTACAAGGAAATCATGGTGCCACTTTATTTGGTCCTTATTAGACCCATCTAGACTATGAGTATAGTGCCCCCCTTCGTCATTTACCTGACCCGACAAATGCAACAGTTGGAATGCCCACAAAGTTCCTTAGCAAGAGAATCTATGGTATAAACACACTCTTCTGCATGGATCCCCTTAAAGCCCTATCTCTATACCCTGGCTCCTACAGGTTACTGAGATGAGATATATCTGGAGCTGTTTGGTTAGCTTTTGCACGCTGTACATCAACTTTATTACAAGTTGAAATAAGTACAAACATGCAGTGTTATAAGATAGTACTGAATTTTATTTTTTCTATTTGTCTCATTGAATATTGTGTTAAAAATAGTACTGCGTTTATCTGCCCATTTGTTTACTGAAAATTGGAAGCTCCTCTCTGTCTCTCCCTGTCTGCAGTTAGTATTCATCTCACTTTATTGTTATTCACTGAATAGTTGCATACTGGAGCTGTTTGGTTAGCTTTTGCACACCCTCCCAGTTCTTGTTGTAGTATTAATCTTGGTGGTTTTGGAATTGACCGCCCCTCCTGTAAATTTGTGTTCGAACACTCCTCCTGGGCCCATCTCATTTGTTCACTTAACCGAGTACCGTGAGATCATATTTTGATTTCAGACACTCCTACCATTCCCATCTGTTCAGCCCTATCCTAGTCTAGTCTCATTAGCTACAGAGAGAACATTTGAGTAGGCATACCCACTTAGGCCCTGAACTTGTCTGATTGAAGACTGCTGGAACAGGGCTCAGTTCTGAGGTTTTTTACTGGTTTATTGGGTAATTTGTTCAAATCACTTTGCTTGTTTTCTATTGTTATATATATAAAAGAAAAAATTACACTTTATCTGCTTTTACTGTATTTGTGTTTCTTCCAACTTTATTACCTTATTTTGCTTTTGCCTCTTCTTAAAAGTGCTCAATTGTGTTTATTCTGCTGCATTTATTACTGCTTGGTAGTAGCCTGATTAAATTGTAACTGTTATTCTAAGTCTTTTGGTTATTGCACTTGGGCTTCAGACCAGTTGTTTTGCATTAGGAAGGTTTGTGGTCTGCACTGTTGTGGCAGGACAGGTAGCTTACATCATTCTAAGTTGGGAACTGCTGACTGAAGGCTCAATGTCTGTTATTCTAAAAGTGTATTAGTTCTGTTTTAAGCACTTGGACTCCAGGTTAGTTATTTTGCATTAAGAAGGTTTGTGGTCTGCACTCTTGTGGGAAGAGAGGCTAGATTCTACCCTTCTGAGCTGGGAATTTCTGGTTAAAGGCTTACTGTGTCTGCTCATTTGAACTGTTTCTTTATGACATTGGTGCACCATGTCTGCTGTAGCATAGGTTAGATTCAGACCTGCTGAATCTAGCTTTGTTTGTATAACTTGAGCACTAATCCAGGCCATCTTTTTTTGGAGAAGGTTCCCCTGCCCCCTCAAGGCAGGAGTGTGCGGTTAGAATTTGTCAGATTGAAGACTGCTGGAACAGGGCTCAGTTTTGATTTTTTTTAATGGTTAATTAGGTAATTTGTTTAAATCAGTTTGCTTGTTTTCTATTGTTTTAATATATATATATATATATATATATATATATATATATATATATATATATATGTATACATATAAAAATTGCACTTTATTCATCTGCTTTTACTGTAATTGTGTTTCTTCCCACTTTATTACCTTATTTTGCTTGTGCTTCTTCTTAAAAGTACTCAATTGTATTATTCTGCTGCATTTATTACTGCTTGGTAGTAGCCTGATTAAATTGTGACTGTTATTCTAAGCCTTTTGGTTTACACACTTGGGCTTCAAACCAGTTGTTTTACATTAAGAAGATTTGTGGACTGCATTGTTATGGCAGGACAGGTAGCTTACATCCTTCTAAGTTGGGAATTGTTGATTGAAGGCTCAGTGTCTGTTATTCTAAACGTGCACTAGCTCTGGTTAAGCACTTTGGCTTCAGACCAGTTATTTTACATTAAGAAGGTTTGTAGTCTGCACTCTTGTGGGAGGAGAGGCTAGATTCTGCCCTTCTGAGCTGGGAATTTCTGGTTAAAGGCTTATCGTGCCTGCTTATTTGATATGTTTCTTTCTAAAATTTGTGCACCGTGTTTGCTGTAGCCCAGAAGTTAGTAGTTTATTGGCCATTTTGGGCTAATTTCTCTTTCTTTCATTTCCCTGCTATAAAAACCGCATTTGCGTGGTTTTGCGCGCCGGGCAGTGCCGGTTAGCTAGGGTTAAACTATTCCCGGCTCCACGAAGTCTGCTCTTCAATTTTTCCCTTGGAACTAGACAAACTTTAACTTAAGCACTCAAACCATTCATTTCACAGCCCAGCACTTGCTCAAAACTCATAGCAAGCACTAATTAACCCTAGCACTAGACCCCCTATACTGTCCAGAAGGACAAGGCTCTCTATTTGTCCCTATCAGCTAATCAGTAAAACAGCTCACTTTACATATTCAGGCATGTCCTAAGGGCAGTTTCAGGTGTACTCTCCAGTCCAACTGGTGAATCTGGGCATTTTGAGGCAATGTTACAACTGCCTCATGTACACAGACAACCCTCTCCTCTTACCACTAAACACTAATATATGCGAGGGATGCAATTATACAGCCAAACTGGAGGCAAAGCTCTCTCAACCCAAGACTGGAACTGACAGTCAAGAGGAGAAGGAAAATACTTGCAACACACCACAAGTCTCACACAGACCTACTAAACCAACACCGGCAAATAACACACATAAATACACAAAAACGTAATCGGAGACTCTAAATAAAAATCTGCAAAAGCAAGAGAGACCTCCAAAGCAGACACCCAAGCAACTTCCACACCCCATCACAAACCATGAAACACATACTTCACTTATTCAGTGTGCCACGCAATCACAGCTCTTAAAGCAAAATAACATACCCAACACACTAGTAATAGGCGACTCTATAGACAGGAACACTGATGTCCCATTAACTAGGCTGGACATGGAGAAGGTTACAGTTAGCTGCCTATTGGGTGCCAGGATCCGCCACATAACACAAGCACTCAGGTCACTTCAGAACAAGTACAAATACGACAATGTCATTGTCCATGTTGGTGTGAATGATCTGAGACGTACCTCCCTGGACTACATGAAAAGAGACATGGAAGAGCTCTCTGATCACACAGCCCAGGCCGGTATGACCCTGACCCTGAGTAGCATCCTGTCCTCACCAAGAATGATGCTACAGTATAAAGAAAAAAATATCAATTTCAACAATTGCTTAAGTTTCTGGTGTCATTCAAAGGGGATTCAGTATCTGTCCACCTGGGATGACATGCTCGATAAGCCAAGTTGCTTGGCAAGTGATGGCTTGCACCTGTCACCCTTAGGCTTTCGAACACTGGCCAAGGCTTTTGCCGCCCCATAGTGCCTTTTTTAGACAAGGCTCAAAAGACAAACCCAGCAACATAAATAGCACAAGTAACCAAAAACTGAGGGCAATGCTACTCAATGCCAGAGGTCTAAACCTCAAAATACATGCACTCGAGGCACTCCTCAGTATGGAGAACATCGCTATCTGTGCAGTAACAGAAACCTGGTTTAAGGCTCCAGAGAGCACCGCAGCACTACCAGGCTATAACTCATATCATACTTTTTGGCCACAGAACCCGGACCGAAACACAAAAGGTGGGGGTGTATCCATATTCATCAAGGATACCCACACCTCCAGGTTAGTGACACAGCACAATGCCTCAGAGATCATCCATGTACAACTAAAAAAACTGCAATTCAAATTGTAGCTCACTACAGATCACCCACCATGACCCAGGACCCCCATTCCACGTGTCTGGAGGCACTGGAAAATATGAAGGTCCTACCAAATGCCCTAATATTGGGTGATTTCAATTACCCAAACATTAACTGGGAGAACTATTCAAGTACTAACTCCCTTGCCCAATGCTTCCTAGAATTTATAAACTCGAACGCCCTAGAGCAACTGGTCAACACCACCACCAGAAGTGACAACATATTGGACCTGGTCAACACCAACATGGGCAACCGGTGTTCTACACCAGAGGTCAAACCATCGCTGGTTAGATCAGACCATAGACTAATCACTCTGGATATCCACATTCCGCTCCCACTCCCAATCAAGGAAACCACCGTGAAAAACTTTTCAAAAGCAAACTTCACGTTACTTAAGACTGAGGTGGAAAGGTTCAAAGCCCCCATGCTAAAGGACAATGCTGTCCAAGCTGCTGAATCCCTTACAAAGGCACTCTATGAGCACCTGCAAGAATGCATGGATCGTGCTATCCCAAGCAAAACCAAGACTCACTCCTCCAAGAAAAGGAAACCAGTCTGGTGGACCCCTGCCATAAACAAGCTATACAACAGAAGGAGGAAACTAGTGCAGAAAAGAGTAAAATCCCAAGAAGGAAAGACATCCCTGATTAGTATCAGCAAGAAACTATGATCCCTCATAAAATCATCCAAGGAGAGCTTCAAAAGAAAAATTGCCAAGGACTCCAAAGATAACCACAAAGCATTCTTTAGCTATGTCAAGAACCTAAGTGGAAACTCCCAGATCTGCTCTGACTTTGTGCAGAATGGCACAAATTACACTGAACCGACTGATATTGCCAACATTCTGGCAGACATGTTTAGTGCAAACTTCACCCCCCTCTCACTCCCCTAAAGGGTCCATAACTATACCAGAAGAATGTAGTGCCCCGGCAATCACTGACACATAGGTTAAAACAGCCCTAACCAAAGCCAAAAATACAGCTTTAATGGGACCAGACAATGTCCCAGGCTGCGTCTTACACGAGTTCCAAAATGAACTAACCCATCACCTAAACACACTGTTCAAACTCAGCCTCTCTACAGGCTACGTACCCATAGAGTGGCGCACAGCAACAGTTATCACGCTCCACAAAAGTGGAGCCACAACGGACCCTGGGAACTACTGCCCTAAAAGCCTGACTAGCCTGGTCTGCAAGGCTATGGAGTGCATCATCATGGAATTTATTAACAGAGACATTGGGAACCTTCAAACATTGGACCCTACCCAGTTTGGCTTTGTTAAGGGCAAATTATGCCTCTTAAACCTGATGAACTTCTTTGAGACAGTTACCAAGGCTTTAGATGAGGGAAAGGAGGTCCACACAGCCTACCTAGACCTCGCAAAGTCTTTCAACACCATTCCCCATTCTGGTATTATAGACAAGCTCACCAGCTTGAACATAAACTCCTACGTCATGAGATGGGTTGCCAATTGGCTCACGGATAGAACCCACACGGTGAGAGTTGCAGGCTGTAGGTCTGACTCTAAACCAGTTACAAGTGGCGTCCCCCAGGGCTCAGTCCTGGGACCCCTCCTGTTCAGTATATACTTCTCAGAGGTACAGGCAAGCACAGGAGGACTATGGCTGACCAAGTTCACAGACAACTGCAAACTGGGGCCATAACTGACTCTCCAGCTGATACAGACATCCTCCAGAAGGATCGCACTGAGAGGGATACCTGGTGTCAAAGTCATGGCCTCAATCTAAATGCCAAAAAGTGCATAGTCATCCCCCTTGGAAAAAACAAAGTACCCACGAACTACCTCATACGTGGTAGTCCCCTAAATACAGAATGTAATAAGGGATCTGGGGACCCAAGTAGATAGTAATCTCTCCTTTGATAATCATATTGCCAAAGTGGTTAGATAATCCTTCTATGTGGCCCACCTATCACAAAAGGGTTTGCATTTAGAACAAAAGAGGTTATTGTGCCCCTCTACTCATCACTCATCAGACCCATTATAGAGTATAATGCCCCATTTGGGATGTACCTTACAAGATACCTGCAACAGCTGGAAAGACCACAAAAGTATCTCACTAAGAGGATCACTGGCCTCAAACATATGCCCTATGCAGCCCCACTGAAGAAACTCCAGCTGTACTTGGTTGCATACTGCTTGCTAGAGGTGATCTCTGCCTGACATACAAGGCCATGTCCAAACCAGAATTGATGGACATGCTACACCTAAAAAAAAAACAAATCCCAGTGAGCCACATGCTCTAGGGATCTAAACCTCACCACAACGATAAATAGGACATGCTGGAGGGATAGATTCCTGTCCCAGAGACTCCCCATGCTTTGGAACAGGATTCCAATCTACATTAGGCAGAGACCCTCACTAACACTCTTCAAGAGAAACCCTGATGAGTTGATGGGAAACAGAAAATTTACCCCAGGGATCACTGCAGTGGCTCTGCTGGACAGAGGCACAGGGAACTAATGGCTCTGCTGGACAGAGGCACAGGGAACTAATCTAAGGGGGTGGAGAAAGCCAATACATTCTGGCTAGGCTTATAGATGCCCTTGGGCAGATAGCCTAGTACTTACCTATGAACCTATATGCCTGACATACAAGTCATTCTCAGATCCTGCTCTGATAGACCTTTTGCACATCTGCAAAATGGACAACATCAGAACCACTAGATCCAAGGATTTAAATTTTGCTTGTGCCATAAGACATGTTGGTGACACAGATATATGTCTCAGAGAATCCCCTTTCTCTGAAAAAGGCTCCTCATTCATGTGAAGAAGAGTCCACCAGTAACCCGATTTAAGCACAACCTTGACCAACAGATGAGAAATCAGAAATTCATCCCAAGTCTGGCCCCCATGTCTCTGACAGAGGCAAACAATAATGCCCAAACTAATAACCCCGCCCCCACATAACCTCTAGAAACCTCCTAACATATCATATCTTAAGAAATGCCCATGGTACACAGGGACACAGCTGGGTTAGATTGCACAGCTAGGTTTATAAAGGCCGTCATGCTCGTTAGCTTAGTATATACCTATGAGCCTATGCAGGCAGATACACACTGCAATAAGTAGCATGTTTTGTAGAATGGCAAAGGAAGACTACAAGGCCTAAATAATCAACTGACACTGTATCTTCATCAGCAGAAAGAAATCTTGACATGCCATTGGAACCTGATAGGTGCACGAATGTTAGCTCTGCAAGTGTTGATAGTGCAAATCACAACCAGGGAAAACAAGTTTCAGCTATCAGCGAGTTTGCACTTATCCCCACTTTTGTGCAGCTGTGGAGTTAGTACATATAGGTTTAGTGGTGTAAATCTTGTATGCATATTGTTGAAAGCAGTTTTCAGTGATTATGTTTCTTACTAATGGCACTCACACAAAGTACCCTTGATTACTCAACATGAATCCCTTGGTCACCAGCTTTATCCTCTTTGCTGCATGTAGAGCTCTCCTGTGCTCAGTATTATATGTTATGGGATATACATAAGTGAACAGGTGAATTGATACTTCATTATCAAAATGAGCCTTTATTACTGACATGCCTTCCTAGAATAACATGTTTCATCTGGGCGTCCATTTTGTAGAAAAAATGTTTCCTTTTCTCCTTATCCATTTGTTAATCATCTAAATCCATGAGAACAGCCTCCTTTTTCTAGGACTGACCCAGAAGCAGTAGTCTGAATAAATTAATTATTAAGTCACACAGTAAGCAAGGACTGCAACAACAAAACCCAGAGCCAAGGATGGTGCTCATCAGTGTCTCACTACTTTAACCCTCTTTGCTACACTGCCAGGTTACTATGTAACAAATATTATGTACCCCTCAATTTAGCTTCTTCCTTTAGCGAGAGCATAGCTGCTCTCTAGAAAACAGCAACATTCAGCATCACTGGGTAAAATTTTATGGAAGGCAGAAAAGGAATAACATAGCCTTCAAATATGTTGAAGGTACAAGTGGTTCCTGTTTTGCAAAAGTGTACAAGGACATAGTAAGACTATATGGAAATTAAGTGAACTGCTTGGGGAAGATATGAGGCTTTTCACAGAAAGAAAGGTGACTTTCCTGCACTCTGAACTATTACAGTCAAAAACAGCAGCAACATTATAATCTATAGGATACATATATGCTAAGGAAAGTTCTCCACCTTATCCAAAGGACCATGTGGGCCCAAGCAAGCATTCCAAAATACAAGTTTCTACATAAGTATACGACTGTCACAGGATGTGCATTGTATGCAGTGATCCACCCATAGTCTGACATGGGGGAGTTTTACATCTTCATCTTCAGATGAATGCATCACACTATATTTGGCAGAAGTAGATTCTACGTTTATCTATAAATAATGATCCTCTACTTGCTCATATGATTTATCTATGAACAAGCAGCTTCACATTGTTAAAACAGACATTTCAGTCTTCATAAATAGTTCATCCTGTAACTCTGGCATGTACTATGTAAGGTTCCCCACACAAGTATTCTTGGCATGGACTGGCTAGAAAACTAAGTGCTGACCCAATATTCCAGAAAGCACAGTCAGTGGTGCAACAAGTAGCATACTTGGCTTTGGTGCATAAGGCTGTGGGTTCTATTCTCACACCAGGTAGATGGACTGCTTACACTACAGTGCAGCATAAGGGGTATGCTGTACTCCGGAGTGTGTCCTTTTTTGGAAGTGGTGGCTCATGTGGATATAAAAGATCCCATGGTACCTATTGAAAAGAGTATGGGAAATTCTCCAATGTCCTAGTCAAATTTCCTCTAGTAATATAAATACCACCTTGGGATTATGAAAAGAGGCAACTAGCCTAGTGGGACTATCCTGGTCAACAAAGGATACATAAATAAATTATTTTACAAACTTTGGCATTCTGTTTGCCACACCAAACAGAACACTAGGGTTTGTAAAGCTGCCACCTCTAGTTGGCAGTTCTTGTGCAAGCAAGGGCACTTGGTAAAAAAGACATTCCAGCTCTCAGAGTCACAATCTGGCATACCCAATACCCATCTACTTTATAAAAATGGGCATGTTAAGGGGTGGAGTAGGAAAATAAATGTGGGTCAAAGTGCAGCGTAGGGAGAGGAAAGTGTGAAGCATGAGCTGTACTTTTGTCCATTTTACTGTCTCTTTCAAAGGTGACAATCCTACCATTGTGCCTGTTCCTCTCAACCTCTTCTGTCAAAAATCAAGCAGACAGCTATACATTATCAATGAAAAAGGTTAAAAACCAGATACAAGTCTTAAGTATCAATGTTATTCATTTACAAAGTTGTCAGAATGAGATCATTTTAGTTGCATGCAATTTCTGAAAATTAAATCCATAACAATAATACAGAAAATTGCTGTCATAAATTTTATGAGGGCAGAGCACAGCTACAAGGCAAAAATCTGAAACTTCACAGAGAATGTAGGATAGTTGAAATTGATGACCAGGCATGAAATATTTTGCTTACCTCTTCTGATTGCTTCTACACTACTGTAAGACCACAGAGTTTTTTAAACCAACTATAACACTGAAATCCCTGGGAATACTTAACTATTCCCCCCTTGCATCTACGCGTCTTACCTCCACATAACTAACCATCAGCTGCCATCAGCTCCTCTCCTAGTTTACCAGTTTTATCAGTCCCACCTTAGCCTCAACCAGGCTCCACCCAACCCCTGTGCAGGGCCAGTAACAAGACTGAAGACACTGGCAGACATCAACCTGCAACCAAGGAGTGCACCTTATTCGCTACCACCCTGCAGCATCATCACTCCCATCCTCACCCACTCAGCCACTCCAACGCCCAGATCACTAGTCAAACACGAGTCATCTGCAGTGCAGTAAGGGTTTTAGCCCTCTGCATCATTGTGTTGTTTCCCCCAGGCATTCCCATTAATAACAGTTATCACAAAATAGCTTATCTTTACAAGTAATTACAGGGGATTATAAGTTGACAAGATCCTGTTTCTGTTTACAGAATCATGGGATCATAGGAGGTTACTAGACTAACGGCCCTAGAGGCTTTTTAAGCCTAGTCATTCATACCCCAATTTTCCCATTTATCAATGTCCATGGACTAGAATGGCTTTGGTATATGCCTGTGGCTTAGGCCATATATAAACGGCCCCTGTCCAAAAGGGTCCCTGGTGACAATCCAGGAATGAATTTGCAATTTCCCATCCATTGGTCTAAACTGCATTTGAATAGGCTTATGAAGAGTTCTGCTTTACATGAATGGGGAGTATGTTCCAGAAAAGGGGTAATCTCTGAGACACACACCTGTCCTTCCAAAATGTTTTGTTTATGTCACAGGCAAGGTTTAGATCCTTAAATAGGGTAATTCTAGTGCTGTTTGTTTTGCGATTGTGTAGCAGATCCATCAGGGTTGGATCAGAGAATGGCTTACAGGTTAGGCATAGCTTGCCCCTCAGTAGTCTGCAGGAGAATGAGTACAGGGACAGGGCTTTGAGATAGTCCACACAGGACATGTTATTTACACCCTTTATTCTTTCAGTCAGGAATCTCTGTGGCCAATCCAACTTTTGCAAATGTCTGATTGGGTACATGCCAAAGTGTACACTGTACACAAATATTCGTCTTATGAGGGCTGAGTATAGTGGGATTATGGATGCCATACTCTTATTTATATATTGTGCCATGTAGAAGGATTTTCTCACCACCCTGGACACATGGTGATCAAAGTTCAGGTTACTGTCAACCTGAGTTTCCAAGTCCTTTACCAATGGGTCTACTCTTAGTCATAGGGGAGTGTTATCATTGCTGTAATTTGTAGGGGTTGTCATCTTCCCAAAGGGTATAATTATGCATTATGCATTTTTTGCATTCAGTTTAGGCCATGGCTCTGACACCAGTTATTTGTCTATGTCAGACCCTCCTGAAGGATACCTGCATCTTTTGCGAAATTCAATGACTGCACCCAGCTTGCAGTCATCAGCAAATCTGGTCAGCCAACACCCTCTAGATCTGCCTTGATTTCAGAGAAGTATATCTCAAACAGGAGAGGTGCCACTACTGAGCCCTGTGGGACACCACTAGTAACAGGCCTCTTG
Source organism: Protopterus annectens (assembly GCF_019279795.1). Taxonomy (NCBI): domain Eukaryota; kingdom Metazoa; phylum Chordata; order Ceratodontiformes; family Protopteridae; genus Protopterus; species Protopterus annectens. The sequence goes on along the minus strand of NC_056738.1, from coordinate 469,910,694 downwards.
GTGGAAGTGGATTCCTCCACCCTAACTTCATGTGCCCTATCCATGAGCCATTTAATTATCCATCACATGACATAGGAATTTATGCCTACATTTGTTAGTTTGTCTATAAAATGTATTGTGTTAAATGCCTTTGTAGGAACAGATAGACAGTATGCACCATTCTGCCTTCATCTGTGGCTCTAGTGACCTTCTTGAAGAAATGCAATAGGTTTAGTATGCATGACTTACCATTGACAAAACTGAAAAGGGTGGGTCCAGTGTTTGAAGATTTGCTATGTCTGCATCTCTCACCTCCATGATAATTATTTCCATGACTTTACATATAAAACTAGTCAAACGTATGGGTCTGTAGATTCCTGGGTCTGTTGATGGTCCCCTCTTTGTGTAGTTGGATTACTATTGCAGCCCCCCATTCCCTAGGGATGATGTCTGTCTGGAGGATGTGGTTGAATAGAGAGTCTAGTTAGCCTGACAAGTCATTTTCAATATATTTAGGAGGCATCCTGGGATATTATAAGACATCACAGTGTTTTTAGCTTTGTACAGTGCAGGGAGGACTTGATCTTTACTAATAGTTGGAGTACAAATGGTAGAGGGTATTTCCTGTGGGGTAACTAGAGATAATAGGGGGTAATACCGGAGCTAAATTTATTGGCCAGCAAATTTGCTGTATTCTTCAGTTCAGTACAGGGAGTTCCATTTACTGTTAGTTCAGCACACTTTTGGGTGTTCTCCCTTAAGGCTGCATACATAACTGAAAAATGCCTTATGGTTATCCTTAGCATGAGAGGCTGTATTTGCCTCAAAGATGGCTTTGGTGAACTAGATTAGTCCCATGAATTGCTTGTTGAGACTGATGAGGGAGTTTTGTTGTCTATTGTGCATAGCTCTTCATATTTTTAGACAGGATTTTCTTTCTTTCTTTTGTTGTACAACCAAATTATACTTGATGGTCCACCAAGGGGCCTTGTTTTTGGAGTTTGCCCCAAGTTTTTTTTCAGTTTGGTACTGCTGTTTCTATGTAGTTATTTACATGCTTGTACAAGGTTTCCATAAACACTTCTGCATGTTCTCTGAGTCTGGGGGGGGGGGGGGGGTGGACTTGGAATTAAGCTATGCCATCATTTAACACAAGGTTGTTAGCCTTGGTAAAGTTCTTAAAAGTTCTGGGGTTTGCTGGAAGTTCAGGCTTTGTATTTATTTCAAGGGCAATCATTTTATTATCTGATCTGATTAGCAAGAAGATATGCAACATTCCCTCATATTGGTGAGTACCAGATCCAGTATATTTGCACTCCAGTTCGTGTGCAGACTAGCTATTCCAGGGTGTTTGCATTGACTAAATCCAGGAATCTTTTAGCCTGCATGTTATCGATTGTGTATGTATCCCAGTTTAGGATGGGATAGTTGAAATCACCAATGAATATAGTGTTGCGCTGAATGGTCAGCGGCTTCAGTACATTTAAGTAATATGGTTATCCTGGGTCACTGACGGGGACCTATAGCTTGCAAGGATATAGTATTTGCCTTTACCCAAGATTAATTGGACATGGAGTAGCTCAAGCATTTCATATTGTTTGACCAATTTTGAGGTGTGCTTAATTTTTTATGTAGATTGATACACCTCCACCACTTGTCCCTTTTTGTGTGGTAGCTGGTCTAAATGTGTGGAGGGCATTAGAGTCTTGCACTGCCATACCTCAGTAACTGCACTAATGTCAACATTCTCCAGGGTGAGGAGCTCTTCCAGGGAGTGGAGCTTCTTATTGAGATGCCTAGGATTGAGCAGTAGCACCATGAGCTTATACTGAGCAGCACTTACTATGATGGAAGATTTATCAGATTGTCACTGCCTAAAAAAAGACACTGAAGGGGTGGATAATGTTTTGGCCAAAATTCAAAACCTAGTAGAAACAGGTGGAGACCATTCCTGGCAATGCAGCATAGTCTGTTAATCATATCCTTCCAAACTGGAGAATACCGGACCCCATTGGAATGATATCAGTAACCAAGACAATTGTTAGAGTCAACCATCTTCTGTTTACATTGTGGGATCATCCTTGGAGAATGCAGAATGATGCACAGTGCTAGGCCCATACCTGCCTGGGTCACATAATCTGAAAGCTCTAGCATTCATCTAGTCATATAGCCCAGGGAGATATGTCTCAGTTCATTAACACCCACATATGGGTTATGACAGCTATTACAGCTCCAAGCAGCCATTCAACACAAAAGTTCATGTATCCCCAAAAAGCATTTGTTAAAACCATGTTAAAAAAGTAAAACCACCCCTCCCCCCCAAAAATTATTTAGGTCTATGGGCTTTAAGGAGTAAAACAGGTTAAGCCAAACAGAATGTACTGAGACACCTATATTATTTATTTCAATATATGGAAAACATAGTAGAAGTACAGAGCTGGATTAATGCCAAAGAACGCAGCTACTACCAGTAAACCAACAGATGCTCCTCTCATATTTTGTGGTGACTTAAATGTGCCACACAGCAGTTAAAGTTTTAATACTAGAAAGTAAAATTTCAGACTGATTTATTCAAGAGGCAAACAATATGAATAGTGTTCTGTTATTACTTTTAAATGTTAATATCTTGAGTTGGGTATCTGTTGAAACTCTAAAGCCTGCAAATGTGATCTTTGGAACTGCATAGCTACAGGTGTAAACAACTGGAATACATACTAAGTGCAAGGTTGTGTTACCAATGTGGTGATTGTCATGGAAAATTATACCTTTAGGGCTGTCTCTGAATCAGAAAGGGTTACCGCTAGGGCTGGTTTCTCATGGTAGGACTTACTGCTCATGGTAACCCATTTTGAATCAAAGGAGTAATATGATTGCTTGACAGCTAATGTGTTCAGTCTATTAATGGCAAACTGTATTCTACAAATCTGTGTTTTAATCCCACAACCTTAACTTTATTTTATTAGAATATTTGAGAGCTAAGTGTAACCTGCACATTTTGTAGTCCTGACAAAGAAAAATAAAACTATAAAATGTATTTGACCTGAGTTCAAGAAACAATATAAAATGGTTGCTTGCTGTTTCAAGTATTGCCTTATTCTTACAATCACTTTCTATTGCAGTAATGAGTCATGATTCATGGGTTAATCCAATTATGCTTTATATGTTAAAGAACTAATAGAGTGGAGTCAAAATGCATACTGATCTGTGTCTGCATAACACAGTATTTTCTAACAAATCTGCTAAGATATTTTCCAGTAATTAGATAAAATCTATACATCTTAATTCACAAAAAAGTGAACAAGGAATACCTGATATTCATGCTGCATGAAAGAGAAATTTGCACATAAAAATGCAAAAATAAGTAAGCAAATAAGTGCTACTGTTTTTTTTTTTTCATACAATGTAAAACAAAATCATACTGAATGCAATCATACAGCACATTAAAACATGTAAATGCGCGTGTGAAGAACAAAGGACACATCAAACCCCACAGTATGAGTATGTCCCGTACTACTGTCTAGCAGTGTTGTCTTTTCCGCGTTGGTAAATTGCAGCCTTGTAGGAAATCCCCATATGCATTTCAAAGTTGAAATGGGAGCCAGATTTGAAACAGAAGATTAAATAGTTTGCTTATATTACAGAGCAGAATACGACTATTCTTTCCAAATCCACCTGCCTTTACCTGAATGTAATCAGAACTCGAACACACAAAGTAAAAGCATCGGTAGGAAATAAGATATTGAGGAGTATTGATGAGAACCTAACAGACAAGCATCAAAGACTGCAGCAAATCTGAATTCATGAACTTTAATTATTCCCTGACTTGGGAATAGGGTCCATTCCTATCATGGTATTAAAAATCTAACCAGTTTAGAGAAAGTAAATAGAGGCAACTGCATAAAAAGGCATAAACAGGAAGAGGCAGTACAAGGTTGGGTTGCAGGTGCCAAGAAGAGCACTCATGTTAAACATCAAACCTTAAAGCAAAACTGATTTAACGAAAATTTATTATGCCCTGATTTAGGAATGGGTCCATTCCTGTCACAGTACTAAAAACCTAAACAATTTGGAGAAATTAAACAAAGACAAATTGTATAAAAGGCATTACAGGAAGAGGCAATTCTGTCTTAATTGCAAGTGTTGAGAAGTGCACTTTTGGCAAACATCAAATACTGAAGCAAAACTGATTTTATGAATTTTAGCTATGCCATGACTTAGGTATGGGCTCATTCCTGTCACAGTACTAAAAAAACGTAAACACTTGGAGAAATGAAACACAAAGCAAAAAGAACTGGAATAGGTAGTACTGCACTGCTCTCACAACATGATGAGCACCCTGCCAGAAACTTCTGGGTTCCTTTCCTCTGTTCACCCTGTATCGTCTTCAGTTATGGAGCAATTACTGGTCTCAGTTATGTATAATTTCTTTAAGTGAGCAGTAAAATAGGAGAAGGAATAAAACAAAGTTGGGTTTTTTGTGAAATGATGATACGTCTGCAAAGACTGTTGGGGGTGAAGGACAGCCATAGACATTACTGTTTGTTTTCATGCATATGTCTGTAAAACAACAGTGCAGCTTAGTCAGTGTAAGTACAGAAAAATTGTTTTTGATGCTTTAAATGTTGCTGTAAAAGCATAAACTGGGTATCAGAAATTGAACTGTGCATTTTTCCCCAGCCAGTTGCTGGTGCTCCTTGGAAGCTGAAGGTCCATCAGCCAACTTTCCTACATCACTGCTTCAAAGCATATTTAGTTTAAAAAAAAAATACCCAAGTACTACAAAACTTTCTCCACTTACTCCACTTACCACTTATTAAACAAACAATATAGCGCTGGCTGGTACTAACCTCAATGCCACTTTATTTCTACACTCTGCATACACACCTTAAACAGATGTAATCATTTCTCCACGGTTACACACACTTGGACTACAACACTGGTGCTAATGCAACATTCACACCTTATATCCAAAGTCATACAAAACAGGCTGCGGTGGTGCAGCGGTAGCGTTGTCGCCTCACAGCAAGAGGTACTCCCATTCGATTCTCAGCTGGAGAGCCTTCTGTGCGGAGTCTGCATGTCCTCCTTGCGGTCGAGTGGCGTTCAAAAGACATGCGTGAATGGGCGTGCCTTCATTGCTGGTTGGGCGTCAGGCTGGCAACTCGGCACCATAAAAAATATACTACCAATCATTAGCGGACTGGAGTTCCGCTGTAACGACCCCTAACTGGGAAAAGTCGAAAGAAGAAGAAGATCCAAAGTCATGCAAACCATGTCAGTACTAGAAACAGACATCAGATTAACCACCTTAGTTTGAGTATGGCCTGCCAGTTCTGCAATTATTCAGAATAGCCACATTGTGGAAATTATGCTTTCTCTCTGTCGGCTAACAGTTGTTTTTATATTTTAGTGCTTTTATTGCAAAATGCTATTTTGATTTTTTAGGCTTGGCAAAATGGTACTTTTAAAATGGCTGATGCACAGTAGCATAACCCACACAGACCATGGCATACTACATCCCTTGCATCATAACACCCCGGTCTTGTCTCCATTCAACTTGTTTTCTATTCACCTTTACACAAAACATGGGTTATGGATGGAGTGATTGCGGTATCACAGAACCAATACTGCACTGTATAACTGTTATTATACAATGACTGTCCATTAATATTCCAAAATGAACATGTTGATTGTTCAGCCAAATCAGCATGCCCGTTGTAAATCCGAGCATATACCAATGGAAAAAGGTCCGGTCACCTGGATTTTTTCCATTGGTATATATACTCTAACTTTTATTTATTTATTTATTTATTTTTAACAAAAATAAATAAAATCCAAAATCCAGACTCTGGACATACCAGAGAGACAGGCTAGAGAAAATACTAAGAAAATCAGATACATTACTCAAAACAAAAGACATGTACCTGATTTTCCTTCTATTTCCTCAATTCTGTCTCTCTCCTGCCCCTAAACTTTTAGAAATGTTTTTTTTTTATTTAAAAAAGGAAAGAAAAAAGGAGCAACTGTGACCTTCTTTTCTCCGTTGCTTTCTTTGCACAACACTGATGTACTGCGTAAGCATGTGAACACAAGTCCCATATGCATGTGCAGTATATCAGACAAAGCCCCACGATACCGGAAAAACACAGAAGGGCACCATAGAGGCATTATACAAAGACATTATTTAAGAAAAGTAAATATTTTTTTTATTAAACAATGTCATTGTATAATAGCGATAACCCACGGCTGGGTGTGGGTAATACTGGATTTACCCGTGGTTGGCTTTGTTTGGTCACTCAGGCTTTGCCCTCTTGACCAAACCACACCAACTGTGAGTAAATCCAGCATTACTCACACCCAGCCGTGGGTTATTGCTACACTGTACTACACTAAACTAGGTAAGTTTTTTCTGCTTAAAACCTTTTCCATATTTGACTGAAACTGTACAGCATATATAGTATGCAAAGTCAGTTATTACAAGTTGTTTTTTATTATACAATAATGTTGAAATTAAGTGTGCTTTCCAGTAAACTAAGCTTACAGAAGTACCATGTAATGACCTATGTAAGCTACATGAATACCTCTTAATCTCTTAGTACAGGAAATCTGGAGAAAGCCAGAAATAATGGAGGGATAAAGGTCAAAAAATAGGGACAGATTTTAAATATTCCTCTTTTTAACTTAGAAAATTGCTATAATAACAGGTACTGTGATAGTATACATTTGCTGAAGGATATGAAGTCAGAAACTCAAATGCATGTCATTATTTAATGACTACAGTCATCAGTGATTTGCCAGAAAACTACAAATTGCATGAGAAACAGGCCAAAAATATGAGACAAAAATCAGGACATTCTGTGAAAATCTAGACAGTTCAGAGGTATGGAAAGAGTTGGCAGTAATTTGTGTAATAGCAGAATATGTATGTCATTATACACATATAGAACTCTATTAATAAATGCCACTCCATTCTTGAAACTATTAAGAAAAGAGCTCCAACAGCTGAATATGTAACAATTAGGCTATGCAGTATCTTTTGAGAAAATCTGACAATGGAAGTATTTTAAAGTAAACTATGTAAAATGCAAGAACCTGTAAAGAATCACATCCTCTCCTCTTCAATTATTCATTATACATTAAGCACTGCCTTGGCAGAACTAAAGTCAGTACAAACTGGATCTATAAACCATATGTAACATTTATGCAGAAAAAAACTCTGCTTTAGCACAAGGTCTAAAACAGGTAGTCTAATTTTGCAATAGTCAGTATTGTTGTTATAGAAGTAGGTCATTACAGTTTTTAAACAGTACTGACAAGATGTATAACAGCTTTTAACACATCACAATGACATTAAGGTACTACCCCCACTACTAAAAGGAACACAATTCTACGTTAATGAGTACCCTCTCAGATGTTAGCAGTTAAGCCTCTTTGGAGGAAAACACATGACATTCATGCCCATATGCAGAGTCCTGGGTCTGAATCCTGTCAATGGTATTACTGTATAACTCATCTTAAATACACCGACTTCCTTCTGCTGCAGTGACATCTCTAAACAGATAACAGCTGGTCTTGGTGAAGTACATGAAGGATAATCAAAAAATAAAAGCAAAACTCAGCATTCAAGTATACATCCTGATTACATAAAGTACACAGTATCAGAAATGCAAAAAGAGCAAGAGCAATCATACCGTATTGTCCCGTCAAAGTAACTCTGCATAACACATCTGCAGTGACTCATATGTCACATGCCATGGCTGGGAATCAAGATTCACCAATCACATTCAGAATACCTGATCTACACAAAAACATTCGTACCACTCAGATAAATAGTAAGATTTTCTACAACAGATAAGAATGCATCCGAAAGACTGAAAAATCTCTTACATGCCTAGAAAAACTACACCTCCATTCCCCCTACTTTATTTGCTAAAAGGTTCCCCATTTTGCTGCTTTAAAACTAACAGAATGGAAAAAAAGCAACTTTTGTTTAACCTTGTGAAGGCTGCCAGCCTAGCCAGATAGAATTTAATAGATAATTCTGTCATCTGTAAATATTAATGTAAACCGCAGACTTGTTGTCTTAAATGGTAAAAATAGTGTTACATGTGGAATTGGAAAATAATGTACCAACAGTGCACTCTGCTGTAAGGAAGCTAAGTCAAGCATTTTATGACTGTTAATCTTTAAAGTTGGCTCCGGCTGTCTAGGTGAAGGAATTCTTGCTAGTGTTTTAAGGCCCGAGTTAATGGCCAGAATTTGCATGCATAAATGTCCTTAATGGCTTTGCTTCCTGACCTGGTGTGAGCTTACTAAAGAATGTAGCCTGTTAGCATGGGAAACCCAGGAAAGTGTGAAGAATGATGTAATGTGAACCACGAATGTGATTTTAAAAACAGAGAGACTCAGAGAGCATTAAGCATTTTTGTCTTGACCATCCAACACCAGCACTGTCTTGCTCTATATGTAAGTTTATCTTAGACTTGTGTTTTCTCTTAGAATTAACTAGAAAGATTAGACTAAGTGTTTTTCGGTGCTGTCAGAACTGTTCTACTGAATTATTTTAAGTATTTCTCTGTGATCTCTGAACTCTTGACTAGCACTATGTAGTAAAAAGTATTATCTTGTGTTTTGACTATTTGTTATTAAATATTTTAAACCCTTTCAACTGTGGCTGTTTTTGTAGAGATAATTTAAGCTCTTTAGAGTACTTGCATGCCTTTGGTAAAATTGTACAAACCACTCTAATAGCTTTAGCCCTGGGCTATACTACCAATTGGATAATAATATTGCACAATAATAATTGGACACCCTTTTAAGGGCATTTGAATAGCTGATAAATATTAGTGGGTGGTGGCAGCTGGTACCACTGTTTAGTCTGGGAAAAAGGGGCACAGCTGGAGAACCTGTACCAGCCTTCCCCAGGAGGGTCTGTGTGGTTATATAAACTCTTCTCAAAGAGAGTGTGTGTGTGTGTGTGTGTTTCAGCTACTTGGGCAGTGACATGAAGCACTGGTTGGACAGACAGGGTGCTGGAGGTTTTAGCTTGCTCACTAGGCTGAGATCTGGACCCTATAGCTGTGCCAGTGGGGAGTCTTAATGGGGACCTGGAGAGCTTGGGAGCGACCAGCTCTGGATTGATTGTGATCTCTGTGTGCTCTTAAAAGAAACCGCACTTTACTGTATGTATTTGTTATCCTTTCCTCCTATATGAGATGCCCCTCACTGGTGTTAGTGGTGAGGATTGAGGCTCCTTGATTGCTGGGCCAGGGCATGGGCATCACATATTAATTGTTGGGCAGAGGTGGGATATCCACACCATATATTAATTGGTTGGCAAATACTAATTGGCTTGTAGTGGTGTGGGTAGAGTGAATTCCTGCAGCTTGTGTACAGTGAGCTTTGAAGGTGTTTTGTACTCTAAATCAGCCACGCAGTGAATACTCAGAGTTCAGATCACAATCATTTTATTTCTTTTGTTAGCTTAGCTAGTCAGGGTGAGCAGGCAGCACGTCAGCAGAGAAGTATGGAAAGCTGACAAGGAGCCAGCTGGAAGAGATGTGCCAGGCTAGGGGACTGGTGCATGGAAACCTCACTAAGGCAGACCTGATTGCAGCCTTAGTTACAGCTGCATCAGAAAACAGCAACCAGGAGGACAATCAGACTGGCAGTGGAGATATAATACCCTCGGAGAAGGGACAGCTCAATCTTTCTGCAGAGAACTTAAAAATCCATCTGGAGCTAAAGAGACTTGAGTTGGAGGCCAGGAGTTGGAGATAGAAGCCGAGTAAAAGGAGCGGCATAAGAGGCATGAGAGGGAAATGCTGATTCTTCGCCAGAGTCATGGCGGTAATGGGGAAGGGATTAACTGGACCCCAGAAGCACAAAAGGTCAGTAAATTTCTTCCACAGTTTAAAGAGGGGGATAATTTTGATAGTTTCATTCATATGTTTGAGAGGGTATGCAAACAGTATAGTGTTGACCAAAGGCTCTGGGTACGATTTCTGACCTCTTTACTCCATGGTAAAGTTGTAACTGTTTTGTCAAAAATGTATGACGTTGCATGTTTTGATTATACTGCTGTTAAAAATCATTTGTTAGAATTGTTTAAGCTAACATCTGAAATGTATAGGAAAATGTTTCATGAGCATAGACACAAGGCAGATGAATGTGTGTGTGAATATGTTGCTGAACTGAGCACTTATTTCCACAGGTGGGTGAGTGGATGTCAGGTCACCACTTCTGAAGGGCTAGCAGACATTTTGGTGAGGGAACAAGCCCTTAACACTTTGCCTGAGGACATGAGGATCTGGTTAGCTGATAGACAATGTGCTACTTCAGATGAGTTGGGGAAGAAGGGAGACCTATACCTGACAAGCAGGGCAGCCCTGCCCAGGAAATGGACCCCCAGTACTGCTCATGGGTCTAAAGGAACCCATGGTGGGCAGCTCAGACTGCCCCAACAGAATCTGCCAGTAGCAGGGGAAGCCACTAGTCCAGGTACACTTCCAGGAGCTAGGGTTAAATGTTTTGGATGGAACCAGTGGGCCCATGGGGCATACAGGTGTCCACGGAGGCAAGGTGGGAAACAAAAGGTGTGTGAGCCAATAAGTGGAAAAGACAAAATGCCAATAGTAGGTTGTCTTGGGTCAACAAGGGTACCAAACTACCACCAGAGGTTATATCCTATTGTAGTGAATGGCAAAGAGGCCATTGCCAAGAGAGACACAGCCTCTGATATAACCATTGTATAGCTTGCAATGGTTACAGAGGAGCACTACTTGCCTGGGCAGTCTACTCCAGTCAGGGCTTTAGGAGGGATCCCATTCCAAATACCTTTGGCTAGGGTTCACCTGGACTAGGAGGGTGGAAAAGGAAGCCAACAAGTAGGTGTGTTTGAGGCTATACCTGCAGATGTCCTGATAGGGAATGATTTTGATACTGCAGTACCCTGTGCTTGTGCAGCTACGTGCAGTCAGGCTTGGAGACAAGCAGGTAAGTCTGGTAGCCTGGGGGAGACCCAGACAGACTGCATACTTGCAGCCAGGACTGGTGAAATGGTTACTTCAGGGAAGGAGCTACCCTGTAGCAGTGAGACTGAAGGTGAGCCACAGCTACTTGGGGGTACTGATGGTCCCTTGGACAGAGTGATGCAAATGTAGAGGGGAGTAGTAGTAGTACCCAGGCTGACACTGAGGCACCACTGTCAGAGGATTCCAGACTTCCTGTGGAAGGGGATCTGGGAAGGGTTACAAGGAAAGAGTTGAGACAGGCTCAGTTCTCAGACCCTACACTGCAAGGCCTGAGGCAGGTGGCTAGGGAGGCACCTGATTATCAAGGAAAGGGGGAATCTGTATACTGGGACAAAGGGTTACTATACAGAGAGTGGACCCCTGAGGGAGGGCTAGAAGGTGAGAAAGTACAGCAGCTGGTGGTGCCTAGAGCCTACTATCTGGCGCTTCTAGCCATAGCCCATGATATTCCCTTTGCAAGTCATATGGGCATAAAACATACAAAGAGGCATATTATGCAGAACTTCTATTGGCCTGGAATTTCCAGAGATGTAACAGGGTACTGCAGGACCTGTGAGCAGTGCCAAAAGGTAGGCAAGGCAGGAGACAAGGTGAGAGCTCCTTTGATGCCTTTGCCTGTGATTGAGGAGCCATTTCAGAGGGTAGCTACGGATATTGTGGGTCCTCTGAGTACCCCAAGTTCCACAGGGAAAAAGTATATCCTAGTGGTAGTGGATTATGCTACACAATGCCCAGATGCAGTGGCTTTGTCCTCCATTGAGGCAGACAAGATGGCAAATGAGTTGTTAGTGATTTTCAGCAGGGTAGGTTTCCCAAAAGAAATACTGACTGACAAAGGTGTCAATTTCATGTCAGACCTGCTGGCTTGTCTGCGGAAGTCCTGTTGGGTGAAACACATGAAGACCACCCCCTACTATCCCCAAACTAATGGTCTTGTTGAGAGGTTAAACTGTACAATCAAGTCCATGCTACGGGCATTTGCAGATCAGTTTAAGAGGGAGTGGGACAAATATTTGCCCCATCTGTTTGCTTACAGAGAAGTTCCCCAAGAATCCGCAGGTTTTTCACTCTTTGAGTTCCTGCATGGGCATTGGGTGAGGGGACCTCTAGATTTAATTTGAGATGAGTGGGAAGGTGAGTGTGAGTCTCACAAGGAGTCTGTTCTACATCCCAAACCTCAGGATAAGGTTGAGGGAACTCATGGGCTTGGCCCAGGAGAACCTGGCAGAAGCCCAACAACAAGAAAAGGTGTGGTATGACAGGAATGCTCCAGCTAGAGAGTATGCTGTGGGGCAGCAGGTAATGGTTTTCATTCCTGTCAGACACAACAAGCTGCAAGCAGCTTGGGAGGGACCCTACAGGGTGGTAAGAAAGGTAAGTGATGTTAACTACATGGTGGAACTGCTAGGTAGAAGGCAGGGGCACAAACTGTACCATGTTAACATGATGAAACCTTACCATGATAGGGAGGCCCTTGTGCTAAGGATTTGCAGTGGATTGCAGGAGGAGTCTGAGGGAGATCTGGGGACTGATCTCCTCAGTGAGGCTTGGGCTGACGCCTCAGTGGAAAGGGTACCAATGTCCCAGCAGCTACCTCCTACCCAGGTTAGAGAAATCCAAGCAGTGTTGCAGGAATTTGGGGGACATGTTCACTGGGAAACCAGGGTGCACCCACCTGGGGCAGCACCAGGTGGATACAGGACCCCAAAGGCCTATTAGGCAGGCACCTTATACAGTGCCTGAGAGAGTCAGACTCTGAGGGAGGAGGTACAGGAGATGTTGGAACTAGGGGTGATTCAAGAGTCCAACAGTCCCTTGGCCTCCCGAGTGGTGCTGGTACCAAAGAAGGATGGTAGCACCAGGTTCTGTGTGGACTACAGGAAATTAAATAGTCACACAGAGTCAGATACTTACCCCGTGCGTAGGACAGATGAGGCCCTAGAGCAGCTGGGTGGGGCTAAGTGTCTTACAACCATTGATCTTACCAAGGGTTACTGGCAGGTGTCCTTGACTACCAGTGCTAGAGAGAAGTCAGCCTTTGTGACACCTTTTGGCTTGTATAAGTTCACAAAATAGCCCTTTGGGATGAGGAATTCCCCAGCAACTTTCCAGAGGCTGGTAGATCATATCCTAGCAAAAGCAAAAGGGTTTGCCCTTGCTTACCTAGATGATATTGCCATCTACAGACATTCCTAGCCAGAGCACCTTCAGCATGCCAGGGTGCTGGGCAGACTACAGAGGACAGGGTTGACCATTAAGCTGAGCAAATATCAGGTGGACATGGCAGCGGTCTCCTACCTAGGACATAGATTGGGGAATGGTAAGATAAGAAAACACCAAAAGCCAGCAAGATGGTATCACCATTTATTCAGAGGCACAAAAAAGGACAAAACATGTCCAAATCAAGAACTCAGAAGCCTCAAGGCAGGAGTCCTCTCCTACCAACGGTGAAAACCTGACGCCAACAGCAAGGAAAACCGACTAAAGCAAAACACCAACCCTCGCACGTACGGCTGCACGGCCAACCAACCTTGTAGAAAACACCAAAAGCCAGCAAGATGGTATCACCATTTATTCAGAGGCACAAAAAAGGACAAAACATGTCCAAATCAAGAACTCAGAAGCCTCAAGGCAGGAGTCCTCTCCTACCAGCGGTGAAAACCTGGCGCCAACAGCAAGGAAAACCGACTAAAGCAAAACACCAACCCATACGTGCGGCTGCACGGCCAACCAACCTTGTAGAAAACACCAAAAGCCAGCAAGATGGTATCACCATTTATTCAGAGGCACAAAAAAGGACAAAACATGTCCAAATCAAGAACTCAGAAGCCTCAAGGCAGGAGTCCTCTCCTACCAACGGTGAAAACCTGACGTAACAGCAAGGAAAACCGACTAAAGCAAAACACCAACCCTGCGTGCGGCTGCGGCCAACCAACCTTGTAGAAAACACCAAAAGCCAGCAAGATGGTATCACCATTTATTCAGAGGCACAAAAAAGGACAAAACATGTCCAAATCAAGAACTCAGAAGCCTCAAGGCAGGAGTCCTCTCCTACCAACGGTGAAAACCTGACGCCAACAGCAAGGAAAACCGACTAAAGCAAAACACCAACCCTCGCGTGCGGCTGCGGCCAACCAACCTTGTAGAAAACACCAAAAGCCAGCAAGATGGTATCACCATTTATTCAGAGGCACAAAAAAGGACAAAACATGTCCAAATCAAGAACTCAGAAGCCTCAAGGCAGGAGTCCTCTCCTACCAGCGGTGAAAACCTGGCGCCAACAGCAAGGAAAACCGACTAAAGCAAAACACCAACCCTCGCACGTACGGCTGCACGGCCAACCAACCTTGTAGAAAACACCAAAAGCCAGCAAGATGGTATCACCATTTATTCAGAGGCACAAAAAAGGACAAAACATGTCCAAATCAAGAACTCAGAAGCCTCAAGGCAGGAGTCCTCTCCTACCAACGGTGAAAACCTGGCGCCAACAGCAAGGAAAACCGACTAAAGCAAAACACCAACCCTCGCACGTACGGCTGCACGGCCAACCAACCTTGTAGAAAACACCAAAAGCCAGCAAGATGGTATCACCATTTATTCAGAGGCACAAAAAAGGACAAAACATGTCCAAATCAAGAACTCAGAAGCCTCAAGGCAGGAGTCCTCTCCTACCAACGGTGAAAACCTGACGCCAACAGCAAGGAAAACCGACTAAAGCAAAACACCAACCCTCGCACGTACGGCTGCACGCCAACCAACCTTGTAGAAAACACCAAAAAGCCAGCAAGATGGTATCACCATTTATTCAGAGGCACAAAAAAGGACAAAACATGTCCAAATCAAGAACTCAGAAGCCTCAAGGCAGGAGTCCTCTCCTACCAACGGTGAAAACCTGACGCCAACAGCAAGGAAAACCGACTAAAGCAAAACACCAACCCTCGCGTCGCACGGGCTGCGGCCAACCAACCTTGTAGAAAACACCAAAAGCCAGCAAGATGGTATCACCATTTATTCAGAGGCACAAAAAAGGACAAAACATGTCCAAATCAAGAACTCAGAAGCCTCAAGGCAGGAGTCCTCTCCTACCAACGGTGAAAACCTGGCGCCAACAGCAAGGAAAACCGACTAAAGCAAAACACCAACCCTCGTCACGGCTGCACGGCCAACCAACCTTGTAGAAAACACCAAAAGCCAGCAAGATGGTATCACCATTTATTCAGAGGCACAAAAGGACAAACATGTCCAAATCAAGAACTCAGAAGCCTCAAGGCAGGAGTCCTCTCCTACCAACGGTGAAAACCTGGCGCCAACAGCAAGGAAAACCGACTAAAGCAAAACACCAACCTCGCGCGTGCGGCTGCGGCCAACCAACCTTGTAGAAAACACCAAAAGCCAGCAAGATGGTATCACCATTTATTCAGAGGCACAAAAAGGACAAAACATGTCCAAATCAAGAACTCAGAAGCCTCAAGGCAGGAGTCCTCTCCTACCAACGGTGAAAACCTGCCGCCAACAGCAAGGAAATCCGACTAATGCAATACACCAACCCTGCATGGCTGCACGGCCAACCAACCTTGTAGAAAACACCAAAAGCCAGCAAGATGGTATCACCATTTATTCAGAGGCACAAAAAAGGACAAAACATGTCCAAATCAAGAACTCAGAAGCCTCAAGGCAGGAGTCCTCTCCTACCAGCGGTGAAAACCTGGCGCCAACAGCAAGGAAAACCGACTAAAGCAAAACACCAACCCTGCATACGTGCGGCTGCACGGCCAACCTTGTAGAAAACACCAAAAAGCCAGCAAGATGGTATCACCATTTATTCAGAGGCACAAAAAGGACAAAACATGTCCAAATCAAGAACTCAGAAGCCTCAAGGCAGGAGTCCTCTCCTACCAGCGGTGAAAACCTGGCGCCAACAGCAAGGAAAACCGACTAAAGCAAAACACCAACCCTTCCACGTGCGGCTGCACGCCAACCAACCTTGTAGAAAACACCAAAAGCCAGCAAGATGGTATCACCATTTATTCAGAGGCACAAAAAGGACAAAACATGTCCAAATCAAGAACTCAAGCCTCAAGGCAGAGTCCTCTCCTACCAGCGGTGAAAACCTGGCGCCAACAGCAAGGAAAACCGACTAAAGCAAAACACCAACCCTCGCAAATGCGGCTGCACGGCCAACCAACCTTGTAGAAAACACCAAAAAGCCAGCAAGATGGTATCACCATTTATTCAGAGGCACAAAAAGGACAAAACATGTCCAAATCAAGAACTCAGAAGCCTCAGGCAGGAGTCCTCTCCTACCAGCGGTGAAAACCTGGCGCCAACAGCAAGGAAAACCGACTAAAGCAAAACACCAACCCTGCGCGTCACGGCTGCACGGCCAACCAACCTTGTAGAAACACCAAAGCCAGCAAGATGGTATCACCATTTATTCAGAGGCACAAAAAGGACAAAACATGTCCAAATCAAGAACTCAGAAGCCTCAAGGCAGGAGTCCTCTCCTACCAGCGGTGAAAACCTGGCGCCAACAGCAAGGAAAACCGACTAAAGCAAAACACCAACCTCGCTGCGCCCAACCAACCTTGTAGAAAAGCCAAAAGCCAGCAAGATGGTATCACCATTTATTCAGAGGCACAAAAGGACAAAAACATGTCCAAATCAAGAACTCAGAAGCCTCAAGGCAGGAGTCCTCTCCTACCAACGGTGAAAACCTGGCGCCAACAGCAAGGAAAAACCGACTAAAAGCAAAACACCAACCCTCGCACGTGCGGCTGACGGCCAACCAACCTTGTAGAAAACACCAAAAGCCAGCAAGATGGTATCACCATTTATTCAGAGGGCCAAAAAGGACAAAACATGTCCAAATCAAGAACTCAGAAGCCTCAAGGCAGGAGTCCTCTCCTACCAGCGGTGAAAACCTGGCGCCAACAGCAAGGAAAACCGACTAAAGCAAAACACCAACCCTACCTTACGCGTGCGGCTGCCACGCCAGCCAACCTTGTAGAAAACACCAAAAGCCAGCAAGATGGTATCACCATTTATTCAGAGGCACAAAAAGGACAAAACATGATGTCCAAATCAAGAACTCAAGCCTCAAGGCAGGAGTCCTCTCCTACCAGCGGTGAAAACCTGGCAACAGCAACGTTGGAAAACCGACTAAACAAAACACCAACCCTCGCGCGATGCGGCTGCGGCCATTTTACCAACCTTGAAAACACCAAAAGCCAGCAAGATGGTATCACCATTTATTCAGAGGCACAAAAAGGACAAAACATGTCCAGTTCAAGAACTCCAGAAGCCTCAAGGCAGGAGTCCTTACCAGCAGCGGTGAAAACCTGGCGCCAACAGCAAGGAAAAGACTAAAGCAAAACACCAGCACCCTCGCGTCGCGGCATTGCGGCCAACCAACCTTGTGAAAACACCAAAGCCAGCAAGATGGTATCACCATTTATTCAGAGGCACAAAAGGACAAAACATGTCCAAATCAAGAACTCCAGAAGCCTCAAGGGCAGTCCTCTCAGCGGTGAAAACCTGGCGCCAACAGCAAAAGGAAACGGGCTAAGCAAAACACCAACCCATGCATGCGGCGGTGCACGGCCAAGCCAACCTTGTAGAAAACACCAAAAGCCAGCAAGATGGTATCACCATTTTATTCAGAGGCACAAAAGGACAAAACATGTCCGATCATGCGGCCGTGCGATGGGGTTGGTGTTTTGCTTTAGTCGGTTTTCTACTTGCTGTTGAGCGTTTTCACCGTTGGTCAGGATTTCACCGTTAACTGGAGTTCTGATTTGGACATGTTGTCATGGCATAAATGGTGATACCATCTTGCTGGCTGTTTTCTGCTAATTTCACCGTTGGCGAGAGAGACTCCTGCCTGATTGTGCCTCTGAGTGATGCCCCGTTTTAGTCGCCTTTCCTTGCTGTTGGCCAGGTTTTCACCGCTGGTAGGAGGACTCCTGCCTTGAGGCTGAGTTCTTGATTTGGACATGTTTTGTCCTTTTGTGCCTCTGAATAAATGGTGATACCATCTTGCTGGCTTTGGTGTTTCTCTAAAGGTTGGTTGGTCATTGCAGCCAGACGCATGCAGGGTTGGTGTTTTGCTTTAGTCGGTTTTCCTTGCTGTTGGCGTCAGGTTTTCACCGTTGGTAGGAGAGGACTCCTGCCTTGAGGCTTCTGAGTTCTTGATTTGGACATGTTTTGTCCTTTTTGTGCCTCTGAATAAATGGTGATACCATCTTGCTGGCTTTGGTGTTTTCTACAAGGTTGGTTGGCCGTGCAGCCGTGCGATGCGGGGTTGGTGTTTTGCTTTAGTCGGTTTTCCTTGCTGTTGGCGTCAGTTTTCACCGTTGGAGGAGACTCCTGCCTTGAGGCTTCTGAGTTCTTGATTTGGACATGTTTGTCCTTTTTGTGCCTCTGAATAAATGGTGATACCATCTTGCTGGCTTTGGTGTTTTCTACAAGGTTGGTTGGCCGCAGCCGTCGCGCGGGTTGGTGTTTTGCTTTAGTCGGTTTTCCTTGCTGTTGGCGTCAGGTTTTCACCGCTGGTAGGAGAGGACTCCTGCCTTGAGGCTTCTGAGTTCTTGATTTGGACATGTTTTGTCCTTTTGTGCCTCTGAATAAATGGTGATACCATCTTGCTGGCTTTTGGTGTTTTCTACAAGGTTGGTTGGCCGCAGCCGTACGTGCGAGGGTTGGTGTTTTGCTTTAGTCGGTTTTCCTTGCTGTTGGCGTCAGGTTTTCACCGTTGGTAGGAGAGGACTCCTGCCTTGAGGCTTCTGAGTTCTTGATTTGGACATGTTTTGTCCTTTTTTGTGCCTCTGAATAAATGGTGATACCATCTTGCTGGCTTTTGGTGTTTTCTACAAGGTTGGTTGGCGCGGCAGCCGTCAGGGTTGGTGTTTTGCTTTAGTCGGTTTTCCTTGCTGTTGGCGTCAGGTTTTCACCGTTGGTAGGAGAGGACTCCTGCCTTGAGGCTTCTGAGTTCTTGATTTGGACATGTTTTGTCCTTTTTTGTGCCTCTGAATAAATGGTGATACCATCTTGCTGGCTTTTGGTGTTTTCTACAAGGTTGGTTGGCCGTGCAGCCGTACGCGAGGGTTGGTGTTTTGCTTTAGTCGGTTTTCCTTGCTGTTGGCGCCAGGTTTTCACCGCTGGTAGGAGAGGACTCTGCCTTGAGGCTTCTGAGTTCTTGATTTGGACATGTTTTGTCCTTTTGTGCCTCTGAATAAATGGTGATACCATCTTGCTGGCTTTTGGTGTTTTCTTACAAGGTTGGTTGGCCGTGCAGCCGCACGTGCGAGGTTGGTGTTTTGCTTTAGTCGGTTTTCCTTGCTGTTGGCGTCAGGTTTTCACCGTTGGTAGGAGAGGACTCCTGCCTTGAGGCTTCTGAGTTCTTGATTTGGACATGTTTTGTCCTTTTTTGTGCCTCTGAATAAATGGTGATACCATCTTGCTGGTCTTTGGTGTTTTCTACAAGGTTGGTTGGCCGTGCAGCCGTACGTGCGAGGGTTGGTGTTTTGCTTTAGTCGGTTTTCCTTGCTGTTGGCGTCAGGTTTTCACCGTTGGTAGGAGAGGACTCCTGCCTTGAGGCTTCTGAGTTCTTGATTTGGACATGTTTTGTCCTTTTTTGTGCCTCTGAATAAATGGTGATACCATCTTGCTGGCTTTTGGTGTTTTCTACAAGGTTGGTTGGCCGTGCAGCCGTACGTGCGAGGGTTGGTGTTTTGCTTTAGTCGGTTTTCCTTGCTGTTGGCGTCAGGTTTTCACCGTTGGTAGGAGAGGACTCCTGCCTTGAGGCTTCTGAGTTCTTGATTTGGACATGTTTTGTCCTTTTTTGTGCCTCTGAATAAATGGTGATACCATCTTGCTGGCTTTTGGTGTTTTCTACAAGGTTGGTTGGCCGTGCAGCCGTGCGAGGGTTGGTGTTTTGCTTTAGTCGGTTTTCCTTGCTGTTGGCGTCAGGTTTTCACCGTTGGTAGGAGAGGACTCCTGCCTTGAGGCTTCTGAGTTCTTGATTTGGACATGTTTTGTCCTTTTTTGTGCCTCTGAATAAATGGTGATACCATCTTGCTGGCTTTTGGTGTTTTCTACAAGGTTGGTTGGCGTGCAGCCGTGCGGCGAGGGTTGGTGTTTTGCTTTAGTCGGTTTACCTTGCTGTTGGCGCCAGGTTTTCACCGTTGGTAGGAGAGGACTCCTGCCTTGAGGCTTCTGAGTTCTTGATTTGGACATGTTTTGTCCTTTTTTGTGCCTCTGAATAAATGGTGATACCATCTTGCTGGCTTTTGGTGTTTTCTACAAGGTTGGTTGGCCGTGCAGCCGTACGTGCGAGGGTTGGTGTTTTGCTTTAGTCGGTTTTCCTTGCTGTTGGCGTCAGGTTTTCACCGTTGGTAGGAGAGGACTCCTGCCTTGAGGCTTCTGAGTTCTTGATTTGGACATGTTTTGTCCTTTTTTGTGCCTCTGAATAAATGGTGATACCATCTTGCTGGCTTTTGGTGTTTTCTACAAGGTTGGTTGAATGGTAAGATAAGGCCAGAACCTGCCAAAGTGGAAGCCATTCAGGCATGGCCTGCACCTGTTACTAAAAAGCAGGTGAGGGCATTCTTAGGGACAGCAGGATACTACAGAAAGTTCATCCCCAGTTATAGTACCATAGCTGCTCCCCTCCCAGACTTGACAAGGAAGAACAGAGCCAGACAGCAAAAGGCCAAGTTGCTAAGATGGAGTCTAGGGTTGCAAGCATATATGTCAGTGCAGCACCGCAGTGGGATTAGCAATGCCAATGCAGATGGGGTCTCAAGACAGGGAATGGGGTAAGGTACACTAAGATAGACTTAACCCTCTCAAGCAGCGTTTCTCAAGGGTCAGTTGAAAACTAGCTTGAGTTCTCCGGGGGGGGTGGATATGAAGGCTGCCAGCCTGGCCAGATAGAATTTTATAGATAATTCTGACATCTGTAAATATTAATGTAAACCACAGACTTGTTGTCTTAAATGGTAAAAATAGTGTTACATGTGGAATTGGAAAATAATGTAGCAACAGTGCACTCTGCTGTTAGGAAGCTAAGTCAAGCATTTTATGACTGTCTTTGTTCTTTAAGGTTGGCTCCGGCCTGTCTAGGTGAAGGAATTCTTGCTATTGTTTAAAGGCCTGAATTAATGGCCAGAATTTGCATGCATACATGTCCTTAATGGCTTTGCTTCCTTACCTGGTGTGAGCTTACTAAAGAATGTAGCCTGTTAGCCTGGGAACCCCAGGAAAGTGTGAAGAATGATGAAATGTTAACAAGGAATGTGATTTTAAAAACAGAGAGAATCAGAGAGCATTAAACATTTTTGTCTTGACCGTCCAACACCAGTACTGTCTTGCTCTATATGTAAATTTATCTTAGACTTGTGTTTTCTCTTAGAATTAGCTAGAAACTAGAAAGATTAGACTAAGTGTTTTTCTGTGATGTCAGAACTGTACTACTGAATTATTTTAAGTATCCCTCTGTGATCTCTGAACTCTTGACTAGCACTGTGTAGTAAAAGGTATTGTCTTTTGTTTTGACTGTTATTAAATATTTTTAAACCCTTTCAACTGTGGCTGTTTTTGTAGAGATAATTTAAGCTCTTTAGAGTACTTTCATGCCTTTGGTAAAATTGTACAACGCCACTCTAATAGCTTTAGCCCTGGGCTATACTACCAATTGGATAATAATATTACACGGTAATAATTGGACACCCTTTTAATGGCTTTTGAGTAGCTGATAAATATTAGTAGGTGGTGGCAGCTGGTACTACTGTACAGTCTGGGAAAAAGGGGCACAGCTGGAGAACCTGTGCCAGCCTTCCCCAGGCGTGTCTGTGTGGCTATATAAACTCTTCTCAAAGTGTGTGTGTGTGTGTGTGTGTGTGTGTGTGTGTGTGTGTGTGTGTGTGTGTGTGTGTGTGTGTCAGCTACTTGGACAGGGGGTGCTGGAGGCTTTAGCTTGCCCACTAGGCTGAGATCTGGAGCCTATAGCTGTGTCAGTGGGGAGTCTTATTGGGGACCTGGAGAGCAAGGGAGTGACGCGCCCCGGACTGACTGTGATCTCTGTATGCTCTTAAGGGAAACTGCACTTTACTGTGTGTATTTGTTATCCTTTCCTCCTATATGAGATGCCCCTCACCGGTGTTAGTGGTGAGGAGTGAGGCTTCTTGATTGCTGGGCCAGGGCACGGGCATTACAGCCCTTGTCTTATTGCACTCACTTTGACAACCCTGGCCTTTTTGCATAACACAGCCTTTTAATGGACGGGTTGCAGTGCTGTCAGTTTATAGGTTCACAACTGGCTATCATCATACACCTTAACTGTTGTGTCAGAAAATCATCTGGCTAAACCACATGGCATCAGCAAGGAAAATTAAAATAACTTAGCATCAAAAAAAAGCTTTATGCATTAAGAAAACATATAATTCATTTTTGTTGTTTTTTATCTGTCAACTCAATTTAATTAATAAAATATAAACATGTCATCCACTGCGTGACTGTTTTTTAAGGGCTACTCTGGCTGGGAAAATATTAATAATGAACCTTGGATTGCCCCCCCCCCCCCCCCATATGTAATCTCATCTACAACCAGTATACGGCCTGGTGCCTAGCATGTTGTGGAAAAGAGACTGCTATCCAATTTACGACCAGCAGCACACAGATCTGTGGCTAGCAGGTAGCATAAAACAGCTTGCTATCCCATCTACAACCAACAGCACATGGTCCTTTGCTTAGCATGTTGTGTAAAAGAGCCTGCTATCCTATCTACAACCAGCAGCACATGGCCTTATGCATAGCATGTTGTGTAAAAGAGCCTGCTCCTTCAAATAACTTTTTTCAGTTATTTTGCTGGCATCACCATACATAACTAACTGATGTGCATACTTAACATGGGTTTACACCTTACCTTACCAGAGGACTCTATGAAGTGCAATATAAATCACACTGCAATATTCATGCTGACCATTCCATATCCTGCTTAGTTCTTATGTTATAGTAATGTTGTGCACATGTTGTTATGCAATTCTATTTATATGGAAAGTGTGTCTGCTCATTTGTTATTATTTTATTCTATTTTTACTTTTATTTTATTTTATGTTATTTTACTATTATTCTCTGTATGTATGTTTTTGCACTGGGAACAAAGCATCTCAATTTCGTTCAGCTACACTGTGGTGTAATTCTGAATAACAATAAAGTTTTCTTTGACTTTGACAGCAACCTCACACACACACACACACACACACACACACACACACACACACACACACACACACACACACACACACACACACACACACTTCCTACAGGCAATTCTTCCAAAATCCATGGCATCCCAGTTTACTAACACAGCGATATTTAAAATATGTCCCTGATTTGAGGTTGTTGTCACTCTAGTAGTTTTGGCTTGGTCCAGGAATCTTGTGGTAAGAGACTGAGAGATACGCTACTTGCACAATCGTATCAGTTCCACATGCGAGAGAGAGAGAGAGAGAGATGCACCATCAGAGTCTTCCAAATACATCTGGTGTGCATATGGGATTCTGTAAGCCGTAAGACATCACTTACATCAACCAAATTTTTATAAACAACTTCAATATCAGCAGCACAAGGTTGATCTTAGGCTTGTTGTTTTCCCAAATTAACTGCAAAGTTGCAGAGTTCTTTTCAGAGAAGGGATTAAAAGTATGAGATGCCACCACTAATTTTAATGTCGTTGACTGCTACACTGGTGCACTGACACTCTTGGTTTATTATTAATTAAACAACAACCACAAGTCAGCTATCGTTAACAAACTAGGTGTTCAGGGTTCAAACCAAAAACCAAAAAGAATGACACAGTGAGTGCTCTCTCTAAGCATGCCTCTGAAACTGATAGGACACATTATTTTAAATTTTTAGTAATTGGAAAAGTTATAGAAAGTAATAGAAAGGGAGACATTAGGAATCAAACAGAGCAGTTGGAGTCGAAATGGATAATCAGGATGAGAGGGGAATTTGGGCATGGCCTGAATGACAGAGTTCCACTGAGACCTAAACTCAAGTCTAGAGCCCTTAAGAGGAAATGAATTGCTTTGGGTAGTATGTTATGTATTAGTGCTTCAAAATGCTTTTTGCACATGTTTTTATGTTTGCTTCTGTTTATGTGTGCTTCTGTGAATGTTATTGTCTTAATGAATTATTTTATATATTGATGTATTAATAATGTTTTTTAATATTTTTTAATAATTTTTCATGTTTTTATAAGTGCTGTTGCTGAGGGTACTTATTTCTTTAATTTACAAATGATGTGCTACATGTGACTTATTCTAATGGTATTTAAGGAGGGGTTTTGCTAATGTGATTTACATCTGATGAAGTAGTGATACTATGAAAGCGCTTATGTCCTTATCTTTTGTGAATTAAAGACGGGTTCATCTACAAGCCTTGTTGTCGTTTCTGGGTCCACCTGCTGTTTTTTGTATGTGTCAAAAACCATGATTGTTTTACAAAGTACTGTGCTTTAGTATGAACTGGGAGAGACACAGAAATGAGTAAGGTGGTGATCATGCATAATACACAGAGTGCAGCTTGAGGGGCGCCCTGACTTTATTACCCTGATTAAATTATAGTATCCTGTTGCTATTTGTTGGTCTAATACGCAGCTATATATAGTCAGCCAAACTGATAAATGGACAGAAAAACAAGAAAAATGCTTCACGCTTATCAAATGATATATAAAAATCAGTGTATACCAAGATTATATATTCCTCATTCTGAAGGAGGTATGGGCCTCCTCAAAATTGATTACATGTATTGTGGGACTGTATACATACCTGCTGACCTCTAAAGATCCAAACACAGTGAAAGTTTTAAAGCATGAGGAGAACAAGTCTAAGATGACTTTCTTGCTTACTTTAGCGGAAGTCTATTGGTGTCAAACAGGAATGGAAATCAAGCCTGAAACAGACAAAAATCAGGCAATAACCGAATATGCCAAAAAACAAAAGAACGAATATAAGGAGAGGGATCCCATAAGAAGGAAAGAACTGTGGAAAAGGCATACATATTTTTGCAAGTACAGAAAACTCCTGAAACAACCTCATGTCGATTAGGATCTGATGATGCAGGACTGGTTAAGGAAATGTGCATTAAAACCAAAAGACAAGAAGCTTAATATTGGCAGCCAAGGATAATGAACAGTGGCGGCCGGTGACTTCAAATCAAAGGGGGGCTGCAAGAGACAGCTGAATGGGTGGGGCCAATAGGAAGGGGTGGAGCTATGGTACCGTGGGGTTGATGCTGGCCATGCTTACCAATTTACATTATCATCGAAAACTCTTGCATAAAGATATCCAGTTCTGTTGTATAAGATATTAATCAGACCTCAGAACTCAGTTATGAATCAATACAATATTAAATAAAACTGAAAATGAAAATAAAATGCACTTAACTGACAAAAAACATGTTTAAATTAAGCAAATACTGCATTATTAAGAGCCAAACTTTATTTACAAATGAATCAGTTTACAAAAAAGGCCTTTCATAATCTGTAGGCTAAGCAAAATTTTATTCTGTTACCTGCTTTTGTTCCAATACAGGAACATTTCTGCAGGAAAAAAAATGCAAAACAAAGTCATACCCACTCTTGCTGATTCACTGGTGACTGTTTTGCCACCTTGAGTGAGTAGTGATTTAAATCTGGATTTAATGTAACTGTGAAGCTTTAGGAAAGGCAAAGAATCCATATGTTCGGGTCCTATGAGTTAGCAATACCTGACCTGCATTTTCCAGAGCACCCTATTTCCTATCACCAATGCTGATGTACCAATACTTTTATTTTCTCTGTCTTCGTTAGGAATCCTAAACTGTTGCGAGCACTGCTCTAGTAACAGAAAGAGGCAAGTGTAATCTAGAAGAAATCTACTGTATGTCTTAACAGTAATTGTATCCCTTTGTCATCATTTACTGGGGTGCAGGTTTGAGGCATACATAAATGCATTCTGCTAGCTTTACGTTACTGTAAGTTTCCTTGAGCTGTTGCAATGTAGAGATAGTGAGAAGGAAATAAGAAAGCACAGGAATAAAACAATAGCTTATGCTGGTCCGAAATGGAATTTGGTAAAATATTTGATAACCTGACCATTAAGAACTTGGTACAGACCAGAAACAAAAGTTTCATGGAAGACAGAAAGCACAATACTTCACAGAAAATATAGTGGACACCCCAAATGCACATCCATTTTTAGTGCTGAATCCGTGAAAATGTGTGGCAGAAGGGATATCAAAAGTTTGTTTACATGGAAGAGTGCCTTGGACAAACTGCAATCTTGGCAAAGGTTGCCTCATTCAGTACAAATGACCCCACTATACATAACTTTGTAACATCCATCTGAACCCCCCCCCCCTTCTTTCTCTCTCAAAAATACATTTCTGTAAGGGTTCCCCAGGTAGCTTCAGGAGCATGCCAGAGAGATGCCTCCGTGATGCACATCTGTTGTTGGCCACTAGGTAACCTGACAAAGTGATACACACAAGTCACAGGTATTACTAAAGCTAGAGTTTAAGGAAAACGAATGAAGTATGCAAGAATGTGTGAGATATAGCTACAACCTATATACACATTGCTTAATGTCTCTGAAGGGTGCACCACACTGTTCAATGAAACGCTTTAAACAAGCCAAGATAGACGTCAAAAACAGCAACCCTGTCAACCTAAGAAATTGCAGGCAGCTTAAATGACTAATTGTTATCTGTAAATATAAAACGTGATGTATCCAAGATGTTTCTGGTAGATTCGTGGCCGCAAGCCAAATTCCCAGTATGTTCCAGGCTGAACTCTTTTGGGGGGGGGAAGCTGCAAACTCCAAAATGAGACTACAATGCCAACATAAACTTGCAAAATAAATGAACAAAGGCTCACTGTACTACCACAAGCCACTGCTT
>NC_056738.1:469861240-469878740 GCF_019279795.1 Protopterus annectens | reverse complement strand
AGTGGAAAAGCCACCTCTCAATATAGAATTAAGACCTTACATGTCATTATCAGATGTCACCACAACTCTGGAGGACTGAGAAGAGGGTCCAGGCATGGACTTAAATCTACCCTGTAGGGCCTTTACCCTGCTTTAACCTGGTCTTCTAGACTGCATTACAGGCAGGTTCAAACCTGTCTTCTTCCAGTTTCTCCTTGCATGAAAAAATCTCCATTGCTGCTAACTGCTGGAAACACACAAAAAGGTCTTCAGTGTCTCTTTCTGAGGTTTAAGTCATGAGGCTGAAGCACAGGCATTGTCACTCAACTTTATGCTCTGAACACAGATAAAAATATATCTCTGCTGTATGTTATGACTCACTCTAGCGAACACATGAACACTGAGAAGGTGTATCCCTTTTGAGTACTGAATATCGTGACCTTTTCCAGCACAGTTGGAAGACATCCACGCAATGTGAGCTATCAAAAATAAAAATAAAAAAGGATTCTAAGAGAATGTGCACCACTTAAACCTGAAACAGGGACACCATGCGGAGGCCACTAGGGCTGTACGCAATCTGAGCATGGGCTTGTGAAATCTTTTGAGTTAAGGGGGAAAATACAATAATTATATGCTTAGAGTTCACTGAGGAAGGCCTCTGAACTAACATCACACAGTTCTTGAAGTCCAGCCAGCAAGGATCCAAGACAGAAGCTGTTTATGGGATGGATGATGAACAGTGTTCACTAGAAACCATAAAAACATTCAAGGAGTTTAGTAAGCAAACCAAGAAAACAGTGGAGGGATGTGGAGAAGGAAGCACAACAGAAGCTTTCAGGTATCTTAGGGGAACCTACATTCATAAACAGGAGAATCACTGGGAAATAAATATGCACATGACATTTTAGAACTCAGTCTGAAGATAGGGAAGCAAAATGAAGGTTAGTTTTCTCAGGAAACAGTACAGATATATGGAGCCCTATATAGATGCCACATTCAAAATAATGGGTAAATACAAGCAGAGACAGAGTTCTTAAGATATAAAAAGGGGGCAAGATATTTGGTACAGAAGTTAACCTTATTCAACAGACAGGGAAAAGGGTGCGGGCAAAGCAACTAGGTTTTATTTCCATTGTCATTGTTACGGTGTCAGCTTGACCTTTATGGTGCCTATTAATTTTGTTAATTTTAAAGGATCACAGAAAATGGCACCTAAAAATAAAAAAGGTATTTAAGACTATAAAATGACAGAAGGGAAACTGGAACTGTTTTAA
The DNA here is from genome assembly GCF_019279795.1 of Protopterus annectens. Taxonomy (NCBI): domain Eukaryota; kingdom Metazoa; phylum Chordata; order Ceratodontiformes; family Protopteridae; genus Protopterus; species Protopterus annectens. The sequence goes on along the minus strand of NC_056738.1, from coordinate 469,877,487 downwards.
AATGTATTTTATGTGAAATACAATCAGGAGGCACTCTGATATCCCCTTATATACAAGTGAAAGCACACAAATGTCTTCCCTTACAACACTGCTAGTAATGGATTATGAGGATATGACCCTTGTTTGAAGTCAAGGGGACTGGTGACATAAATTATAAACATTAAAGACACCAAAAGGAAATAAACTAAGGAAATGGCTATGTCACTTGGCAATTTTTCAGCTTCACTTTAAACTTGACACCTAGTCTGTTAGGGACTACTCATGGATTTAACTTCAAAAATATGTTTATAAGGAAATATTTTACTTGGTTCTAGAATTATGCACATAAGACAGCAGTTCATATGGTTCTTCAAATAAGACACTTTAATAGTTCATGACCTCACAGTGCAATACTGGATAGGTTCTTATTTTTGTTAAATCTCAAAATAAAATGCAAGCAAAAAAACTTGACCGAACATCATATGCATTGCAGACCGAACATCAAATGCATTGCAGCTGCTGTTGCTTAAGGGAATGTAATGTTTAGGCAGTAATATACTGAAGGCTGAGGATTCCTAGACATTAACTATGCTTTATTTGGATGTCTGCAAGATGCATTCAAGTGAGTCAATGACATGAGACATGTTTTACTATACTTAAAGGAGGAGCAACAATCAGCAGGTGTGTGGGGTCAAAAAGTATAGGATATAAATAAAAAAGCATGAAACAGGACAGCATAAATTCAGCAAATGCACATAAAAAACAGTCCTGTAAAAACTTGGATAAGAAGACATATCACAGATCAAGATATAAAGTTTTGGTATAAAGGTTTTATTTCCAAGGACCTGTGTTTCCTTTGTTTTTCCCCAGTATTTTATCAGGATTGTTTTTTCAACTGTCTTTGTTTTTTTGCTAAACTTCTTCAAGAACTAACCAACAAGTCCAAGATTGCATTACAGGGTTGTATTAACATAAGGTAGAATGTGTTAAGAGGTACTGCCAAGGGCTATTGTTATAACAAACCCTTTGGAGCCTCTCTGCGATTATGAAATTACCCTTGTATATTAAATTATGTACATTGGGAGGAGTTGTGTTAAAATATTAACCTCTGAAATGTTTTACATAGTACAGCTCTATATAACTTCTTAAATTACTTGAGTATCTAACTGGCTAGATGATGGCCTTGCAAGCTTTCAGCATGCTAAGATGCATCCTAACCAAATAAAAAAACTCCCAGGTAACCTTCCCAGAAAATGCCAGTAAATGTGGTGGAATAAGTTACCCTGTATTGCCACAGTTAGACAATTCTAATTAGGAAAAAAAATTACATTACGGGAACAAAACATCCAGTAAACCAAAATGTAATGACAAAAATGTTAAAATAAGTCTAACTCTCTCCACAGCATACAGTAAACGCTGGTATGCAGCTAGATCAGGCAGCTTCCGCTTACAAAGATAAAGCAACAAACAAGAAATACAATGTTCACATTAGACAAATGTATAAATAGTTACTGCACTGGTTAGGACTTTCTTTTTTGAATAGCTAAATAGAATATTTTTCCACAACTTTTTTAAGTATTATGTTGCATATGTAACAAACTCATTGTACAATGTACCACAAAACATTCTTTAGAGGAGATGCACACAACAGAAGAAACAGCAGAGCTTTAATATTTATATAACTGGTACATAACTATGAGTATGAATGATAAAGTATATATATATATATATATATATATATATATATATATATATATATATATATATATATACATATATGAAACAAAAACCAGTCCAACTGTGTAATAGTGAAAACCAAATCCCAGCAGCCAGCAGAAACAAGTCTTGTAGAAAGAATTAAGTACTTGAAAATCCACAAAAGTTAAAAAATGCAATTTATTCTGACAGAAAATATGTAAGCGCTTTCACGGTTCTAAGAAGACCGCTTCATCAGACAGTATATATATATATATATATATATATATATATATATATATATATATATATATATATATATATATGTATATATATGGGTCTACCTGAAAACACAGAATGCTGACAACGCCGACAACGAGATAACTGACACCAGAAGATAGACAACGAAGATGACAGATGATTGAAAAACCCGACGCTGAGAACACCGACATGTTAAGGTAAGTGTGTGATAGTGACGGATGTTAGGGTCAGGGTGAGGTTAAGGTAAGTGTGCGATAGTGACAGACATTAAGGTTAGGGGTGGGTTAAGTGAGTTAGGGTTAGGGTGCGGGTAAGGTAAGTGTGCGATAGTGACAGACTTTAGGGTTAGGGGCGGGTTAAGTGAGTTAGGGTTAGGGCACGGGTTAGGTGATTGTGCGAGAGTGACGGACCTTAGGGTTAGGGTTTGGGTTAAGGTTAGTGCATAGATAGTTGTGTATGTAAGGTTTAGTGTAGGTTTGTAAGGCTTTTGGTGTTCTTGTGTTGTGTGTGTGATTTACAGAAAAGGTATTTGTTTTGTTTTGTTGATTGTCGGGATTGTGGTTTGTCGGGCATGTGAAGTTTTGTGTCTTTGAACTTTCGGTTTTGTGGTGTCAGTTATCTCATTGTCAGTGTTTTTGCATGTCGGTGTTTTCAGGTAGGCCCATACAGATATATATGTGTGTGTGTGTGTGTGTGTGTGTGTGTGTGTGTGTGTGTGTGTGTGTGTATATGTATATATATATATATATATATATATATATATATATATATATATATATATATATATATATATATATGTATATAAATAAACCTGGCACATTTCATAAATACTATAGCATGAATGATAAAGTACAAGTCCATAAGTTTATTACCCTTGATATCCACATCCCGCCCCCAGCCCCCGTTAAGGAAACCACAGTAAAAAATTTCTCCAAAGTCAACTTCATGCTTCTTAAGACAGAAGTGATGAACTTCATGACACCCATGAAGATGGGCAGTACAGTTACAACTGCTGAATCCTACACAAATGCACTCTATAAGCACTTACACAAGTGCATGGATCGTGCTATCCCAAACAGAACCAAGACGCTATCCTCCAAAAAAGGAAGCCAATCTGGTGGTCCCCTGCCATAAAAAAACTGTACAACAGAAGGAAGAAACTGTTGCAAAAGAGAGTAAAATCCCATGAGTGGAGGAGCTCCCTGGTCAGCCTCAGTAAGAAGCTGAGATCCCTTATAAGATCCTCCAAAGCTAGCTGCGAAAACAAAATTGCCACTACATCCAAGGTCAACCACAAAGCATTCTATAGCTATGTCAAGAATCTAGATGGCAACACCCAGATCTGCTCTGAGTTAAAGCACAAAGGCATGAAAATTACAGACCCAACTGATATTGCCAACATCCTGGCAGATCGGTTCAGCGCTAACTTTACCCCCCCCCCCTCACCCCCTAAAGGGCCCATATCTGTACAGGAAGAATGCAGAGTCCCTGTAATCACAACTACGCAGGTAAAAGCTGCACTCTCTAAAGCCAAAAACACAGCATCCATGGGACCGGACAACATCCCAGGCTGCGTTTTACACAAACTTCAGAAAGAACTGGCTCCCCACTTAAGCACCATGTTCAATAGTAGCCTTGCATCAGGCTTTGTGCCCACTGAATGGTGCACAGCAACAGTTATCCCACTCCACAAAGGGGGAGCCACCACTGATCCCAGGAACTATCGACCTATTAGCCTGACGAGCCTGGTCTGCAAGGCCATGGAACGTATCATCATTGAACTCATAAACAAAGACTTTGGTAACCTCCAAACTCTGAATCCCACCCAGTTCGGGTTTGTGAAAGGCAGAGCATGCCTCCTGAACCTGATCAACTTCTTTGAGGCAGTCACCAATGCCGTGGATGAGGGTGAGGTGGTTCACACAGCCTATCTTGACCTCGCCAAGGCTTTCGACACCATGCCCCATTCTGGAATTATAGCTAAACTCACTAAACTAGGTATAAATCCCTACGTCACAAGATGGGTTGCCAACTGGCTCACTGACAGAACCCACACTGTAAAAGTTGCTGACTCCAAATCTGACCTCAAAGCAGTGACAAGTGGAGTACCACAGAGTTCCGTCCTGGGACCTCTCCTGTTTGGTATTGACTTCTCTGAAGTACAGGCTAACACAGAAGGCCTCCGGCTAACGAAGTTCGCAGATGACTGCAAACTAGGAGCCATCGTCAAGTCCCCAAATGATGTGGAGATCCTACAGAAGGGCCTCACTGAGACAGATGCCTTGTGTCAGAGCCATGGCCTCAAGCTCAATGCCAAAAAGTGCAGTGTCATCCCCTTTGGTAAAAACTCTGTACCCATGAACTACCACATAGGCAGCAATCTACTTAACACCGAATGCGTGATAAGAGACCTTGGGACCCAGGTGGACAGTAGTCTCTCCTTTGATAGTCACATCGCCACAGTAGTCAGGAAGTCCTTCTATGTGGCACACCTCATCATAATAGGGTTCTCATCCAGGAAAAAAGAGGTCATTGTTCCCTTATACTCATCGCTCATTAGACCCATTATAGAGTACAACGCCCCTTTTGGAATGTACCTCACAAGACATCTGCAACAGCTGGAAAGGCCACAGAAGTACCTCACAAAGAGGATTACTGGCCTCAAACAAATGCCCTACACTGACCGCCTCAAAAAACTCCAGCTTTATTCTGTAGCATATCGCCTACTCCGAGGTGATCTCTGCCTAACATATAAAGCTTTGTCAAACCCAAAGCTGTTGGACATGCTACACCTAAAGAAATCCCAATCCCTCCATGCTAAACACTCTAAAAAACTAAACCTTGTCACTACAATAAACAGGACATGGTGGAGGGATAGATTCCTGTCTCAGATACTTCCTATACTCTGGAACAAGCTACCCATCTATGTCAACCAAAGTTCTTCATTAGCACTCCTCAAGAAAAATCTTGATGAGTGGATGGGAAAAAGGAAATACACCCTGGGGATCACTTCTGTGTCTCTGCTGGACAGTGGCACAAGAAAATAACTTTCTTGGGTGGCGTACACTATGGAACCTTGCTGGCTAGGCTTACGTAGGCCCTTGGGCTGAGAGCCTAGTACCTACCTATGAACCTATAGGAACAGAGACGTTATGTGTCTAACAGCAAACATTCAAATTAATGCCAGCAAAAAATATACATGGCAATATATTAGCAGTACTTTTAAAAATGGCAGTAAACTCTGGCAAATTATAGATAATTCTACAGAAACATAAATGGCACTGCTCAGTAACTAGGGAAACCATATATATTAGTGAAAAGCCATTCGGAACACCACAGAAAAAATGCGGTGTCCTGAATGGCCTTTTTTTTTTTTTCTAGGATTGTTTTCTTGGTGCAATCAGGAATCCATTTAAGTCTTCTTCCCTGTTGTTTACGTTATTGAAAAGCTAATCATGTTCCACCTATTTTGTATGTTTTAAACTTTGATTTCTATTGTCTAGTAACTGTTTTTTACCAGCCAACAACATAAAACTTGGAAGGACCTTAGTACGCTTATGCAATTCTGTTCCTATATTCCAACTCAAAAGAATAATTTCCTAAATTAAAATAATTTGCTCCACTAAAATTTCTAACAAAGTATCCTGTAGGGAACTGTTAAAATTTACCAAGTTTCTGCACCCCCCCCCCCAAAAAGTAAAATAAAAAGTACCCCTCTTTTTCCTACAAGACCTCCAATAATCACTGTCTATCTGTGGAAAATTTCTCTGAAGTCTATTTCGGATTTAAAGTACCCATGCAAACACTTCCATGCAAAAATCCCAAACCAATCTAGACTTTGTTACATACTTGAGAGCTATACAAATATCCTCCCACTGTTCCTACGTATATTACCTTTCATTCTCATTTCACAATCATTTCTAACCTCTTCTGACTGATTCATACAGTTATCATTCATTATTTTATGTGCCCTACTAAATATCCCTGTTCCAGACTATAATATAAACTCAACCAGAGCTGGTCTTTCATTTAACACCCCCGTATCTCATTCCCTTTGCCTACACTCTGATATCAGTCCCCTGGTAGGGAAGGAACACTCCAACCCACAGTACAGACTTCTGCTTGTCTTCATCCCACTCTGTGACTTTTCCTCCCTAGTTATTTACTGCCAATAACCTGGTTCCTTTGCTACTTTTCTCAATTGAATTCCAACTCCCACTGGCCTAGTTTCTTTGATACTACTTGCAGTCATCCCTACTGGAACATTCTCCTTTCTACATTCCCATGTTGGCTCATTTTTCAAAATACTTTCTGCTACTTTGTAAATCTAATATTCTGTATGATTATTATTGTTCTCCTTAAGGGCCTGAATCCAAAATCCCACTCTTTACTGAACTCCTCCCCATTTCAACATAATTTCTTTCTATTTTGATTTGTAGTGTTTAGCCTGTGTTGTGTGAGCCTTAACTGTGTAGCTCTAAAGTATCCCTTCATATATGGTAATCCTAAACCTTCTTGTTCGTCCCCTCTGGTTCATAAAGAATATACCTGACCTGTACAGAATATTAAAGGGGCTAGAAACATTTTCACTACTTGTACCTTATCCATATCCATAGAAAGGAGATTCCAACTTCTCAATTTTCATATCATCATTTGTTTAGTCTCTTTCCACATGTCCTTAGCTGTCATAATAGAATATTTTTTAATCCATGCATCTAAATATTTCATCTTATTACATCCCCATAAATATGGATTTTGCTGAATCAGTTCATGTATGGGAATAGTTTACTGCTGTAGCCTTTGTTTTATCTGCATTTATTTTATATCCTCTAACTTTCCATTTTATTCTTCTTATCCTTGCCTTCAATGTCCACGTCAATGCTGAAACGGGTCAGTGGACCAGGTCACTTACCTGGTTAACAAATGCTGAATAAATAAACAAATAAATGCACCAATTAATAAGTAAATGCTGAACTGATTTTGAATAAGGTAGCAAATTTTAAACATCCGACTTTTCTGTGAAGTGTGTAGTCATGCCAGCAAATTAAGTACAATGCTTTGAACAATGTAGACTCCTGCTTGTTGATAGTTTCTTTAATATACTAATTCGTAGTTAATTCAAAAAGACATTTTGTTAAAAGAAAACCTGAAATGACTTGAAGATATACTTCCAGTTTTTTGCACCACAAATTAACCAGCTCCTTCAAAGATCCTTTCACTCCACCATCACTCTAACCTATAATAAATGCTACTATGTTTCACCTGAATAATCACATAATCTGTGCATAACAATGAAATACTTAATACACATTGTATCATCTAGTTCTGACCAAAATACTTTACAAACTATTCCTAAAAGTATGCGTACTTATCCCAAGTCTGTATCCTGACAATTATTTTCCTAACTTAACCAAAGATCATATAATAAATATCGTGCCTTCCTCTGTCTAGCTCCATCTCCCAACAGGACCACACCACTTTCTCTCTCTCTCTCTCTTTTTTTTTTTCTCCTTTCCATTTCAGGAAATTCTCCTAAAATATAATCTCCCCTTTATCTAACTTTTAATCTCCTTCCCATTTCAGGCAATTCTCCTCAAATGCAATCTTTGGCAGTGGCTGTACTGCAGTATATATTGCCAAATAATTTAGGCAAATCTGCAATCATGACTTAAGAGTCTGCCATCAAAACTTACAGTCACTATGACTAGAGGCCTTCAAATCATATTGCTCAACCTCTTAGCACAAAAAATCTGGATGAAGCCAAAAATAATGGTGGGACAAAGCCCTCAAAATAGGGATACATTTTAAATATTGCTCTTATAAACTTATAAAGTTGTTAGAATAAAAGGCTCTGTGTTACATTGCATTTTCTGAATGATATGAAGTCTGAAACTCACATGCTTGTCATTATTAAGTGAATTCAGTCCTTACTGCTTTGCCACAAAAATAAAAAAAAACACAAATTTTATGTGGAACAGACCAAAATATGAGGCAAAAATCTGGACAGTTGAGAGATCTGCTTCAAGTCTGTTAGCCATACAGTAGTAGTACAGAAACTTAAAATGCACAGTTTTGGGAACAACATTGTCCACTAGTTTTAAAATTAGCTTGCTGAGAGGTCTTTCAAAGTCTGCTAAGGTAAAGAGTTCTCATGTCATACAAGTTTTAACAATAGTGTTCCTCAAGGCTATATGCTAGGCCCACTCCTATTCTTACTAAATAATTATCTTAACATCTGACCTACTTACACTTGATTTTACATTATAACACAAACAACATTTTACTCCTTGAAGCTAATAAGTCATATACGGAATGACATGCACAAGAATGAGAAAATTTTGCTAAAATTATGTCATTGGTCTGTCAATAACAAAGTTTTAACCAATCACACAAAAAAGTAATGTAATGCTACTTCGCTTTACAGAAAAAGCATCATGGTTACCATAAATCTTACTAAAGGACAGAGTAGTATTACCCTGAATGCCTCTGAATACAAATATTTAGGCATTACACTTGCTTTCAAAGGTTGTCATAGCTGGAGATGGAAGGGGGCATAAGCTTCCATGTGTTCCCTTGAGATGATCGAAATTTTAAAACTTCAAATTTCATATGGCCAAGACCATATGACAGAAGTTTTAAAACTTTGAGCATTCTGAATGGAGATCTCCATACAGCGCGGAACGGGAAATTTTCCCTTTTCCTCACTGTAGTGCGATCTCAGACTTGGTATATTTAAAGAGCAGGGGGTGTGGGGGGCCCAGCCCCTCATATGAGGGGAGCAGGGGGGCTTTGTCCAGGAAATTTTTTTTGTTTTGTTTTTCTTTCAGGTGTTCGAAGTTTGAAACTTCAATCATATGGTCTCCGCCATATGAAATTCAAAGTTTTAAAGTTTCAGTCATCTGAAGTAGGCCCACTCCCACTATCTATAAAATGCACCCAAGGCATGTGTCTCTAATATCCACTGACAACCTAAGTTCTGCTCCTGGCCCTCACATGTGGCTTATTTTCTAAGCCTGGCAAAACTGTTTGTACTGACAGGAGAAGGGAGAAAGGCAGATGACTGGTGCCTTAAACCAGTTACTTCAGGCAGGTTAGGCTCATCATTCTGGGAAGGCAGCCCGCCTAGGAGAAGTTAAACTCTGATTTAAAATCTCCGCTGTCTTACAGTAATACATAGTCATGATGAAGGCTTCCGGAGTAAACCCAGAGGAAAATCATGGGGTGGAGGCTATAAAGTAGTTTGATGTTTACTTAACCTCACTCTGGCAGCTCCATTAATGACAGTAATACCTAGTTGTACTGACCTTGCCTTTTCCCTTGGAGTACATCAGTAGCATGGAGAGGGGGGAACTTGTTGCTGGGTATTAGATGTTTCCTCAAAATTCACTTGCTCAGCCCTGTACCCTCCAGACGACACTCCAGCTTCGCTTTGTGAGCAGTGACACAACATGGGAAGCAGGAGTTACCGGTAATAAGCCAATGTACTCAGCTGGCATAGGGTGAGGTGCCAGGGGCTGTTTCTGATGGTGAGAGAAATCCTTTGATCTCATTGGGGTATCTGCCATGTATCTTAAGTTGGAAAGACCCCAACCAAAGGTGCTGCATTTCCATAGTCCACTTGCTCCACTGGGTGTCTGGGGCTTAGTGAACCCCCAACTGGTGGACCGTTAGCCATACACTTGGAAAAACAAAAAAGCAACAAAATAAACCAGTCATTACTCTGGGCACATGGAACATATGGACAATGACTCCAGACCTTATGGAAGATCTACAGAACATCAGTGATGCTTGGATGACAGAAGTTATTGACAATGAACTGAGCAGATTGCAGGTGGAGACTGTGACTCTCCAGGAAACAAGGCTGTCATCCACTGGATTTCTCAGGGAAAAGGACTCTACTTTTTACTGGCAATGTAAGCTTCCAGAAGAGACCAGGGAACATGGTGCTGGTTTCACAATAAGAAACATCCTCACTGGCTGAGTCATACCACCAAACATGGGAAATGAGAAATGCTCAAAACAGCTACAAACACCAGTGGCCATGATAAACATCCTCAGTGTCTACATGCCTACTTTAACTTCTACCCAGGAAGATAAGGACAAGTTCTATGATGAACTTAGTGCTGCCATCAGTGAGGTCCCTTCCCATGAACCATTATTCATTCTTGGCAACTTTAATGCCAGAGTTGGCAATGACCATCACAGCTGGTCATCCTGTCTGGGACAGCTCAGAAAAGGAAAGATGAATGAAAATGGATGGCATCTCCTTGAACTTTGCTCCCAATATTACCTCTGCATAACCAACCCCTTCTTCAATGTCAAGCCCCAGCACAATGTTTCGTGGCAACATGCAAAACTGAAACATTGGCACCAGTTTGACCTCATCCTCACCAAATGCAGCAGTTTAGGTAATATTAGGGTATCACACAGTTACCACAGAGCAGACTGTGATACGAAGCACTTGCTCTTGCCTAGTAAGGTGAACATCCAGACACGAAGGCTCTTTTGCTCTAAAAGGGAAAGAAGGCCAAGCATTGACATAGGCAAAACTCGTGACTCTTAAAAAGTAGATAAGTTTGTTCAAGCACTTGAAGTGGCCTTGCCCTGCCCAGACGGCACTGACACCAGCAAGAGATGGAAAAAAACTATGGGATGCTATCTATAACACTGCAATATCTATTTTGGGAAGAAGACAGTCAAGTGTGCTGATTGGTTTGAAGCCCACACTGAAGTGCTGACACTTTTGATTGAGAAGTGACAGGCACTGGCTGCATACAGGTCCTCACCCAATGAGAACAACTTACAGGCACCCCGGTGTGCTCGGAGTCAAGTGCAGTAGGTAGCTCAGCAGTGTGTAAATGATTATTGGCTCCAACTTTGCTTCAATTTTCAGCAGGTCATGGACATTGGTAACAAGAGGAATGTACGATATGATTAAGCAAGCCTTCAGACCATCAAAAAAGAAGATCACCCCACTTAAATCAGCCACAGGAGAGGTCTTGAAGAACAAAACCAAGCAGATGAAATGCTGGGTGGAACACTGCTCGCAGCTGTAAGACAGAGTGACAATAGTTACAGAGAAAGCCCTGAATGTTATTGAGATTGTACCAGCTATGACTGAACTCAATGCTGAGCTCACCTTCGAGGAACTCAGCAATGCACTAAAAGCACTGGAAAGATTATGCTCCCTCAGGAATCCTTAAATGTGACACAGGTACTCCAATTTCACAGTTGCATGCAATAATTTGCCATTGCTAGAGAGAAGGCAGTGTACTCCAAGATATGAGGGGTGCTAACACAGTTACTAACTATAAGAATAAGGGCAATAAAAGTGATTGTAACAACTGTCATGGCATCTACCTTCGCTGTACTGTGGGGAAGCTGTCTGCATGTGCATCTGCTGTCCTGATGCAGCTTACTCTGAGTCTCAGTGTGGGCTCAGAACTAAATGGTCTACTATAGACATGGCTTTTTCTGTTAGGCAAGTACAAGAAAAGTTCAGGAAAAGTGAATGGAGCAGAACAAACCTCTGCAGATTGCCTTCATTGATCTGACCAACGCATTTGGCTTCATCACTAGAAAAGATCTATTTGCGACTCTGTCAAAGATCTGCTGTCCTCCAACACTGCTTAGCATCCTCAAGGCCTTCCATGAAGGCATGCAAGGGACCACCATGTATGTCGGATCCACATTTGAACCTTTTGAGATTCTCAGTGGAGTGAAGCAGGGGTGGGTACTAGCTCCAATATATTGTTCAGTATCTTTTCGTTTCTGTTGAAATTTGCTTTTGAAATTGCTACAATGGGTGTCTTTCTCTGAACCAGAATGGATAGCAACCGCTTCAAACTGTCAGGGCTTAGATTAAAAAAAACTAGGGTGCTTAGGAAGCATCTAAGGGAGTTTCCTGTTCATTAATGACACAACTATTGCATGCATGTGTGGAATCTGGCCTCACCATCACTTTAAAGAAGACCCAGGTGATAGGTCAAAATGTGTCTATTTACATTTTATGGAAAGCAAGTTGTACAGCATTTCTAAACAAGGAGTCACACAATGTAATATTGCACAAAGTAGTAAACTGTGGATTCTTTCTTAGTAAGTAGATGGCTTGGCAGATTAATAGTGAAATTAGTGAAATTAGTTGTGGCAGTTTTTATGCTATCAGCTCATCTTTAATTACAAATGTTTACTTCCAAGTACCATGTCTGTGTATCAGAGGTTATGTAAATCTTGTATAAAAAGCAGAAAAATCCTGAGAGGCTTTAATACTGCAGTTCAAATAAGCACATGGAAGATGGGCCCAGGTAGAGGGAGTTCAGCATCTCTCATTCACATTTCACAGTGCAGCTGGAGAATCCAGAAGGCTGTGAACCCGGTTAAACCAAAAATGTAAATAATGAAAATAAATTTATCAGTATTAAAAATAAGTTGTTAGGGATGTTTGGAGATGTGCAGGATCTAACTGACTGCAGTTTAGGGAATGTCTGTCTTCAAGTTCTTGCACATGTGGTTAGATCATTCTTTTACACCACTTATTCAGGGAAAGATTAGGATTCACAGTCCAGAGATGAGAAAGGCACTTGGAAAAGAAATCTTCACACAATATCTGTATCATATGTTCCCACCTGTCTTCATGCCTTACTGTGGAAATATCTCTGTTCCCTCAAAATGCTCTTAAGTCTACACTCTGTGATTCTTGCACTACAAGAAACCCCTGTTAGCTTACCCATGAAAGTCTAGGTAACTGCCTAATGCACAGACAAAACTAATGCTCTTATCTTTGCATTTCTGTACTTCTCTCCACAACTTTCTCTTTTAAACTGAAGCAGCAGTTGACTTTACCACAAAGAACAAACTCAAAGTAGAAAAAAATAATTTTCTTCTCTATGGCTTCTTACGGGGAAATTTTCCTTTACGTTGTGAACTTTGCTGATCGGGCATCTTTTTCTTTAAAACAACTGACTATGAATATGAACATGTACAACACAGTAGATTAACCTTGAAAAATAGCAATCGGAGATTAACTTGTCTATAACCAACAGTACCTTCAAACATAATGATGATTACCCATGTACAAAGGTCTTGACAAAAAATGTCAAAAGTATGGTACCATCAATTATTTGTTTAGACCCTTGAAAACAGATGTACTGACATACCATATCTACTGCAAATTCATTTCAAGTATATGGGTAGATATATTAGTACACCCCTATATTATTACATACAAAATGTTTTATTCTGCATTCCCAATTTGTTGCCTTTGGTCTGAATCATAGCTGAAAAGGTCTGTAAAACATAATATCCTGCAAAGCACAGGATAATCAATCAAAGAATACTAACAGGGTGAATAATCCCACTTAACTGACAACTAGGAAGCTTCTTAAAAGGCTTTCTCCTGAGAACTTTCCCTTCAGCAAGGAAATTCCACTGAAGTAAAATACCTTACTTACACTTATTTATTAACTTTGCCAGCTTTCAAAGCACTGAGGCGTTGGCTATATTTAAAGGATAAGGAAGGACCATGTAGACCTCTTTGACCATATTTAAAGTATGGATTAGGCATGAGTCGCACTACATTCTACATATGCTTGTGAATATAGAAATATTATTTCTTGAGTGCCTGTGCAAGAACTTGCATATTTAAATTGTGTTACTAACTGATATTACTAAAAGCTATGCAGACAAACAATACCCTGCAATTCTCAGAAAACAAAGAAAACTATACCTGAAATCTTTCAGGATGACTTCCTCCAGCTTGAGCAATGAAGACTTCAGATCCTTTATCCAGTTCCATCTCATCAGGTGACCTTTCAAAAGCCACTTTCTGGTTAAAAGCACAATCTAAATACAAGGCCACTTCCTCATCCTCCACAGAGATGGCAAAACGTGTCCAGCGGTTTACTAATGAGTCTACCTCAAAGGTGGCTGCCATATAGGAACTGTCTGAACCTGGCTCTGTGTAGTAGAACACAATCTTCTGCTTCCCATTCTTTACTTCTGATAGCTTGACTCCAACATATACAATGGAATGAGAATTATCTGTTAAAGCTAGCAGGTATCCAGCCTTCTCCGTTGTTGGCTGAATATTAAAAAGCAAGGAAAAGTCTCTGAAGAAAGGGCTTGGCATGTAATACTCAGCGAGACGGCTTACTTCAGAATTTGCAGCAAAGGTATAACCAGGGATGTCACTTGAACCAGAAACCTTTGATACACCTTGTGGTGGGGGGTCTCCGATCAACTGTGTCAAAGACACTTCTAATATGGCAGCATCTGCATCTACAAACAGGAAAAAAGTTACAAAAACTGATCAATATTTATTTTGCATGCACTCTATCTTCCCTCAGCCCTAAATTACTGCAACATTTCATAATGAATCAATAAACAGATCAAAAGAGTCAAGATGTAATACAACAAAGACAAATATAAGGAACAGTTATGAATAAATTAGAGTCTGTCTCTGGAAATATGCCCAGTGCTATGTAGAACACAAATATCCACTTCTCGACATGTAAGTTCTGCTTTACAAGGTGGAAAACGGGTTGAGGATGGATGGATAACCAGTTTAAAGACCAGAGGTCACAATTTAATGAGAAAAGAGAATACAGTATTGATGGGAACAAGTTATACAAAAAGAATCCATAACAACATGCAGGTCCTGAAATGTAGTCATGTATATATACACTTCTATTAATATATGATACAGACTACCTTACAGATAATGTCATCACATTAATTGCTACAATCTCAGAAACAACCTTCAGTTATATTTTAAGCAGTCTGCCACAGTATCAGATTCTACAGCATAAGGAAGTTATTTTATGTTCAGCAAAATTGATGAGATATTCTCTGAAAACACAAACTTTAAGCAGTGTTTTTAAATTTAGCAAGGTATTTAATGAAGAGTAAATTACTAAACTCTATAAAGCTATTTACAAAAGTAAATATCCTATACAATTAAGGGATACATGGCAAGCTGCACATCCTTAGTGCATGTATTGAATTTACTTTAAATATTTACTAACTTGATAACAAACTATGTGATTAGATTAATATAAATTACATGAGTTATTACTCTTTGGTATGTAGATGGAATAAATAAAGTGAAGATTTTTTTTTTATGTGAGCAAGGAGAGGAGTAAGAAGCGAGTTATTTGATGGTGTTGACTGAGCCACTCACTAGATTAGTTCATACAGGTCAAAAAGGGAACAGGAAAACAGCAAATATAAATGTTTTCAATTATCAGTTATGTCCTAAGTTGTATAAAAGGTGAATATACAAGTTAATAACTTTTAGACAGATTGAATGACAGCCTCTAGCTCTTAGTATGAATAACTAACTGTTGAGTAATAAAGCATACAGAAGAATACACATCTAAAGCATGTCATTTTCGCGGATAATGGAATTATTTAAAATATTATACAACACAAACTATGATACCATCTTTAAGCATGTGAAATAAAGCAGTTTAAAGTTATGACAAAATATATTATTACATGTAAGTGACTATTTAACAACGTGTGTTGGCGTGCTTAAACAGCTATAGTATTCTTAAATGACTAATAAAGTGTTTTTTTTCAAAACACTTCACTGAGCATATATAAAATGTCTTGATGGACAAAAACAGGAAAATATTAACAGGAGCTACTGCAACATTTGTTATTAAACATGACTTAAAACTGATATAAGATGCATGTAAGAGTTTAAAAAAATAAACCGTATTTTATGCAAAATAAAATTAATAGTAATACTGAGTTATTAAATGTCTATTTGAACATTAATGTAATGCTACACAAAGTAATAAAATATGGATTTTTTTCTTAATAAACTGATGATAGCCAATTATCAATGCTAATATTTTTGCCAATTCGTATGTTGTTTCATCCTTCATTAACAATGTTCGCTGGTAAATAAAATTGACACATGGGAAATGCAATTTATTTTTTCTTTCTCTGATTTAAATCCTAATATTTTGGCAAATTATGAACATAAACTTGGAAGTCAGTAATAGTAATGCTAAAGTGAAGACAAAGGGTAAGCATGTTGTAAGAGATGCTTAAATCATATTCATTTGATCAAGTGGTTAATTTGTTAGCTATATCAACAGCTATTAACCAAATGAATCTAAATTCTGAAACAGAAGCAGGAAAACACCAAATAAATTGGGAGTCAAACATAAACACAGTGGGCCAGATTCAATAACACCTACTCTAATTGTACACTTAGTGTACACAATCTGTATTCAAGAACATCATTACCATATTGTTTGTGCTTCTAGTGGGATCAGTATTTCCCCCGGTTAAATTCAAAATAA